>NC_090928.1:530726494-530773994 GCF_040938575.1 Ambystoma mexicanum | reverse complement strand
TGCTTTTTGACCAAAAAAATACATCCTATCTGTGGAAAACGGCAGTTCAGGGATAGGGAAGAAAACTATAGGCATCCAAAGGAGCCCGGCTAGCTCAGTCGGTAGAGCATGAGACTCTTAATCTCAGGGTCGTGGGTTCGAGCCCCACGTTGGGCAAAAACAACTAAAACTTTAGTGCTTTTTGACCAAAAAAATAGAAATTGAAAGTCTCTTTGCAATATTTTCATTGTTAACATGCAATATATGAATGCATGTCTGGATGATGTGTAATGGGGCAATACCATACCTTAATGTATTCACTGTAAAAGAAAAAGTATGCATCATCTTACTATAAAATAAAGTGGAGAAAACACAAATAAGACTTTTTTCCACACAGGTTTAATCGGCTATTTCCTGATATTCTTCAATGCGTTCTGATATTGACTGGTAATTGTGTTTGATACTTTCTTAGACTATTTCTGCCTCTGGCTGATGTGTATTTTCTTTCCAAACGCCACCAGAGCCTATGATTACACAGCATCCTATCTGTGGAAAGCGGCAGTGCAGGGATAGGAAAGAAAACTATAGGCATTCAAAGGAGCCCGGCTAGCTCAGTCGGTAGAGCATGAGACTCTTAGTCTCAGGGTCGTGGGTTCGAGCCCCACGTTGGGTGAAAACAACTAAAATTTTAGTGCTTTTTGACCAAAAAAATAGAAATTGAAAGTCTCTTTACAATATTTGCAATATTTTGATTGTTAACATGCAATATATGAATGCATGTCTGGATGATGTGTAATGGGGCAATACCACACCTTAATGTATTCACTGTAAAAGAAAAAGTATGTATCATCTTACTATAAAATAAAGTGGAGAAAACACAAATAAGACTTTTTTCCACACAGGTTTAATAGGCTATTTCCTGATATTCTTCAATGCGTTCTGATATTGACTGGTAATTGTGTTTGATACTTTCTTAGACTATTTCTGCCTCTGGCTGATGTGTATTTTCTTTCCAAACTCCACCAGAGCCTATGATTACACAGCATCCTATCTGTGGAAAGCGGCAGTGCAGGGATAGGGAAGAAAACTATAGGCATCCAAAGGAGCCCGGCTAGCTCAGTCGGTAGAGCATGAGACTCTTAATCTCAGGGTCGTGGGTTCGAGCCCCACGTTGGGCGAAAACAACTAAAATTGTAGTGCTTTTTGACCAAAAAAATAGAAATTGAAAGTCTCTTTACAATATTTGCAATATTTTCATTGTTAACATGCAATATATGAATGCATGTCTGGATGATGTGTAATGGGGCAATACCACACCTTAATGTATTCACTGTAAAAGAAAAAGTATGTATCATCTTACTGTAAAATAAAGTGGAGAAACACAAATAAGACTTTTTTCCACACAGGTTTAATCGGCTATTTCCTGATATTCTTCAATGCGTTCTGATATAGACTGGTAATTGTGTTTGATACTTTCTTAGACTATTTCTGCCTCTGGCTGATGTGTATTTTCTTTCCAAACTCCACCAGAGCCTATGATTACACAGCATCCTATCTGTGGAAAACGGCAGTGCAGGAATAGGGAAGAAAACTATAGGCATCCAAAGGAGCCCGGCTAGCTCAGTCGGTAGAGCATGAGACTCTTAATCTCAGAGTCGTGGGTTCGAGCCCCACGTTGGGCGAAAACAACTAAAATTGTAGTACTTTTTGACCAAAAAAATACATCCTATCTGTGGAAAACGGCAGTGCAGGGATAGGGAAGAAAACTATAGGCATCCAAAGGAGCCTGGATAGCTCAGTCGGTAGAGCATGAGACTCTTAATCTCAGGGTCGTGGATGCGAGCCCCATGTTGGGCGAAAACAACTAAAATTTTAATGCTTTTTGACCAAAAAAATAGAAATTGAAAGTCTCTTTACAATATTTGCAATATTTTCATTGTTAACATGCAATATATGAATGCATGTCTGGATGATGTGTAATGGGGCAATACCACACCTTAATGTATTCACTGTAAAAGAAAAAGTATGTATCATCTTACTGTAAAATAAAGTGGAGAAACACAAATAAGACTTTTTTCCACACAGGTTTAATCGGCTATTTCCTGATATTCTTCAATGCGTTCTGATATAGACTGGTAATTGTGTTTGATACTTTCTTAGACTATTTCTGCCTCTGGCTGATGTGTATTTTCTTTCCAAACTCCACCAGAGCCTATGATTACACAGCATCCTATCTGTGGAAAACGGCAGTGCAGGAATAGGGAAGAAAACTATAGGCATCCAAAGGAGCCCGGCTAGCTCAGTCGGTAGAGCATGAGACTCTTAATCTCAGAGTCGTGGGTTCGAGCCCCACGTTGGGCGAAAACAACTAAAATTGTAGTACTTTTTGACCAAAAAAATACATCCTATCTGTGGAAAACGGCAGTGCAGGGATAGGGAAGAAAACTATAGGCATCCAAAGGAGCCCGGATAGCTCAGTCGGTAGAGCATGAGACTCTTAATCTCAGGGTCGTGGGTGCGAGCCCCATGTTGGGCGAAAACAACTAAAATTGTAATGCTTTTTGACCAAAAAAATAGAAATTGAAAGTCTCTTTGCAATATTTTCATTGTTAACATGCAATATATGAATGCATGTCTGGATGATGTGTAATGGGGCAATACCACACCTTAATGTATTCACTGTAAAAGAAAAAGTATGTATCTTCTTACTATAAAATAAAGTGGAGAAAACACAAATAAGACTTTTTTCCACACAGGTTTAATCGGCTATTTCCTGATATTCTTCAATGCGTTCTGATATTGACTGGTAATTGTGTTTGATACTTTCTTAGACTATTTCTGCCTCTGGCTGATGTGTATTTTCTTTCCAAACTCCACCAGAGCCTATGATTACACAGCATCCTATCTGTGGAAAACGGCAGTGCAGGGATAGGGAAGACAACTATAGGCATCCAAAGGAGCCCGGCTAGCTCAGTCGGTAGAACATGAGACTCTTAGTCTCAGGGTCGTGGGTTCGAGCCCCACGTTGGGCGAAAACAACTAAAATTTTAGTGCTTTTTGACCAAAAAAATAGAAATTGAAAGTCTCTTTACAATATTTGCAATATTTTGATTGTTAACATGCAATATATGAATGCATGTCTGGATGATGTGTAATGGGGCAATACCACACCTTAATGTATTCACTGTAAAAGAAAAAGTATGTATCATCTTACTATAAAATAAAGTGGAGAAAACACAAATAAGACTTTTTTCCACACAGGTTTAATCGGCTATTTCCTGATATTCTTCAATGCGTTCTGATATTGACTGGTAATTGTGTTTGATACTTTCTTAGACTATTTCTGCCTCTGGCTGATGTGTATTTTCTTTCCAAACTCCACCAGAGCCTATGATTACACAGCATCCTATCTGTGGAAAGCGGCAGTGCAGGGATAGGGAAGAAAACTATAGGCATCCAAAGGAGCCCGGCTAGCTCAGTCGGTAGAGCATGAGACTCTTAATCTCAGGGTCGTGGGTTCGAGCCCCACGTTGGGCGGAAACAACTAAAATTGTAGTGCTTTTTGACCAAAAAAATAGAAATTGAAAGTCTCTTTACAATATTTGCAATATTTTCATTGTTAACATGCAATATATGAATGCATGTCTGGATGATGTGTAATGGGGCAATACCACACCTTAATGTATTCACTTTAAAAGAAAAAGAATGTATCATCTTACTGTAAAATAAAGTGGAGAAACACAAATAAGACTTTTTTCCACACAGGTTTAATCGGCTATTTCCTGATATTCTTCAATGCGTTCTGATATAGACTGGTAATTGTGTTTGATACTTTCTTAGACTATTTCTGCCTCTGGCTGATGTGTATTTTCTTTCCAAACTCCACCAGAGCCTATGATTACACAGCATCCTATCTGTGGAAAACGGCAGTGCAGGAATAGGGAAGAAAACTATAGGCATCCAAAGGAGCCCGGCTAGCTCAGTCGGTAGAGCATGAGACTCTTAATCTCAGAGTCGTGGGTTCGAGCCCCACGTTGGGCGAAAACAACTAAAATTGTAGTACTTTCCGACCAAAAAAATACATCCTATCTGTGGAAAACGGCAGTGCAGGGATAGGGAAGAAAACTATAGGCATCCAAAGGAGCCCGGATAGCTCAGTCGGGAGAGCATGAGACTCTTAATCTCAGGGTCGTGGGTGCGAGCCCCATGTTGGGCGAAAACAACTAAAATTTTAATGCTTTTTGACCAAAAAAATAGAAATTGAAAGTCTCTTTACAATATTTGCAATATTTTGATTGTTAACATGCAATATATGAATGCATGTCTGGATGATGTGTAATGGGGCAATACCACACCTTAATGTATTCACTGTAAAAGAAAAAGTATGTATCATCTTACTATAAAATAAAGTGGAGAAAACACAAATAAGACTTTTTTCCACACATGTTTAATCGGCTATTTCCTGATATTCTTCAATGCGTTCTGATATTGACTGGTAATTGTGTTTGATACTTTCTTAGACTATTTCTGCCTCTGGCTGATGTGTATTTTCTTTCCAAACTCCACCAGAGCCTATGATTACACAGCATCCTATCTGTGGAAAACGGCAGTGCAGGAATAGGGAAGAAAACTATAGGCATCCAAAGGAGCCCGGCTAGCTCAGTCGGTAGAGCATGAGACTCTTAATCTCAGAGTCGTGGGTTCGAGCCCCACGTTGGGCGAAAACAACTAAAATTGTAGTACTTTTTGACCAAAAAAATACATCCTATCTGTGGAAAACGGCAGTGCAGGGATAGGGAAGAAAACTATAGGCATCCAAAAGAGCCCGGATAGCTCAGTGGGTAGAGCATGAGACTCTTAATCTCAGGGTCGTGGGTGCGAGCCCCATGTTGGGCGAAAACAACTAAAATTTTAATGCTTTTTGACCAAAAAAATAGAAATTGAAAGTCTCTTTACAATATTTGCAATATTTTGATTGTTAACATGCAATATATGAATGCATGTCTGGATGATGTGTAATGGGGCAATACCACACCTTAATGTATTCACTGTAAAAGAAAAAGTATGTATCATCTTACTATAAAATAAAGTGGAGAAAACACAAATAAGACTTTTTTCCACACAGGTTTAATCGGCTATTTCCTGATATTCTTCAATGCGTTCTGATATTGACTGGTAATTGTGTTTGATACTTTCTTAGACTATTTCTGCCTCTGGCTGATGTGTATTTTCTTTCCAAACTCCACCAGAGCCTATGATTACACAGCATCCTATCTGTGGAAAACGGCAGTGCAGGGATAGGGAAGAAAACTATAGGCATCTAAAGGAGCCCGGCTAGCTCAGTCGGTAGAGCATGAGACTCTTAATCTCAGGGTCGTGGGTGCGAGCCCCACGTTGGGCGAAAACAACTAAAATTTTAATGCTTTTTGACCAAAAAAATAGAAATTGAAAGTCTCTTTACAATATTTGCAATATGTTGATTATTAACATGCAATATATGAATGCATGTCTGGATGATGTGTAATGGGGCAATACCACACCTTAATGTATTCACTGTAAAAGAAAAAGTATGTATCATCTTACTATAAAATAAAGTGGAGAAAACACAAATAAGACTTTTTTCCACACAGGTTTAATCGGCTATTTCCTGATATTCTTCAATGCGTTCTGATATTGACTGGTAATTGTGTTTGATACTTTCTTAGACTATTTCTGCCTCTGGCTGATGTGTATTTTCTTTCCAAACTCCACCAGAGCCTATGATTACACAGCATCCTATCTGTGGAAAACGGCAGTGCAGGGATAGGGAAGAAAACTATAGGTATCCAAAGGAGCCCGGCTAGCTCAGTCGGTAGAGCATGAGACTCTTAATCTCAGGGTCGTGGGTTCGAGCCTCACGTTGGGCAAACACAACTAAAATTGTAGTGCTTTTTGACCAAAAAAAAAAAAATTGAAAGTCTCTTTACAATATTTGCAATATTTTGATTGTTAACATGCAATATATGAATGCATGTCTGGATGATGTGTAATGGGGCAATACCACACCTTAATGTATTCACTGTAAACGAAAAAGTATGTATCATCTTACTATAAAATAAAGTGGAGAAAACACAAATAAGACTTTTTTCCACACAGGTTTAATCGGCTATTTCCTGATATTCTTCAATGCGTTCTGATATTGACTGGTAATTGTGTTTGATACTTTCTTAGACTATTTCTGCCTCTGGCTGATGTGTATTTTCTTTCCAAACTCCACCAGAGCCTATGATTACACAGCATCCTATCTGTGGAAAGCGGCAGTGCAGGGATAGGGAAGAAAACTATAGGCATCCAAAGGAGCCCGGCTAGCTCAGTCGGTAGAGCATGAGACTCTTAATCTCAGGGTCGTGGGTTCGAGCCCCACGTTGGGCGTAAACAACTAAAATTGTAGTGCTTTTTGACCAAAAAAATAGAAATTGAAAGTCTCTTTACAATATTTGCAATATTTTCATTGTTAACATGCAATATATGAATGCATGTCTGGATGATGTGTAATGGGGCAATACCACACCTTAATGTATTCACTGTAAAAGAAAAAGTATGTATCATCTTACTATAAAATAAAGTGGAGAAAACACAAATAAGACTTTTTTCCACACAGGTTTAATCGGCTATTTCCTGATATTCTTCAATGCGTTCTGATATAGACTGGTAATTGTGTTTGATACTTTCTTAGACTATTTCTGCCTCTGGCTGATGTGTATTTTCTTTCCAAACTCCACCAGAGCCTATGATTACACAGCATCCTATCTGTGGAAAACGGCAGTGCAGGAATAGGGAAGAAAACTATAGGCATCCAAAGGAGCCCGGCTAGCTCAGTCGGTAGAGCATGAGACTCTTAATCTCAGAGTCGTGGGTTCGAGCCCCACGTTGGGCGAAAACAACTAAAATTGTAGTACTTTTTGACCAAAAAAATACATCCTATCTGTGGAAAACGGCAGTGCAGGGATAGGGAAGAAAACTATAGGCATCCAAAGGAGCCCGGATAGCTCAGTCGGGAGAGCATGAGACTCTTAATCTCAGGGTCGTGGGTGCGAGCCCCATGTTGGGCGAAAACAACTAAAATTTTAATGCTTTTTGACCAAAAAAATAGAAATTGAAAGTCTCTTTACAATATTTGCAATATTTTGATTGTTAACATGCAATATATGAATGCATGTCTGGATGATGTGTAATGGGGCAATACCACACCTTAATGTATTCACTGTAAAAGAAAAAGTATGTATCATCTTACTATAAAATAAAGTGGAGAAAACACAAATAAGACTTTTTTCCACACATGTTTAATCGGCTATTTCCTGATATTCTTCAATGCGTTCTGATATTGACTGGTAATTGTGTTTGATACTTTCTTAGACTATTTCTGCCTCTGGCTGATGTGTATTTTCTTTCCAAACTCCACCAGAGCCTATGATTACACAGCATCCTATCTGTGGAAAACGGCAGTGCAGGGATAGGGAAGAAAACTATAGGCATCTAAAGGAGCCCGGCTAGCTCAGTCGGTAGAGCATGAGACTCTTAATCTCAGGGTCGTGGGTTCGAGCCCCACGTTGGGCGAAAACAACTAAAATTGTAGTGCTTTTTGACCAAAAAAATAGAAATTGAAAGTCTCTTTACAATATTTGCAATATTTTCATTGTTAACATGCAATATATGAATGCATGTCTGGATGATGTGTAATGGGGCAATACCACACCTTAATGTATTCACTGTAAAAGAAAAAGTATGTATCATCTTACTGTAAAATAAAGTGGAGAAACACAAATAAGACTTTTTTCCACACAGGTTTAATCGGCTATTTCCTGATATTCTTCAATGCGTTCTGATATAGACTGGTAATTGTGTTTGATACTTTCTTAGACTATTTCTGCCTCTGGCTGATGTGTATTTTCTTTCCAAACTCCACCAGAGCCTATGATTACACAGAAATTGAAAGTCTCTTTACAATATTTGCAATATTTTGATTGTTAACATGCAATATATGAATGCATGTCTGGATGATGTGTAATGGGGCAATACCACACCTTAATGTATTCACTGTAAAAGAAAAAGTATGTATCATCTTACTATAAAATAAAGTGGAGAAAACACAAATAAGACTTTTTTCCACACAGGTTTAATCGGCTATTTCCTGATATTCTTCAATGCGTTCTGATATTGACTGGTAATTGTGTTTGATACTTTCTTAGACTATTTCTGCCTCTGGCTGATGTGTATTTTCTTTCCAAACTCCACCAGAGCCTATGATTACACAGCATCCTATCTGTGGAAAACGGCAGTGCAGGGATAGGGAAGAAAACTATAGGCATCTAAAGGAGCCCGGCTAGCTCAGTCGGTAGAGCATGAGACTCTTAGTCTCAGGGTCGTGGGTTCGAGCCCCACGTTGGGTGAAAACAACTAAAATTTTAGTGCTTTTTGACCAAAAAAATAGAAATTGAAAGTCTCTTTACAATATTTGCAATATTTTGATTGTTAACATGCAATATATGAATGCATGTCTGGATGATGTGTAATGGGGCAATACCACACCTTAATGTATTCACTGTAAAAGAAAAAGTATGTATCATCTTACTATAAAATAAAGTGGAGAAAACACAAATAAGACTTTTTTCCACACAGGTTTAATAGGCTATTTCCTGATATTCTTCAATGCGTTCTGATATTGACTGGTAATTGTGTTTGATACTTTCTTAGACTATTTCTGCCTCTGGCTGATGTGTATTTTCTTTCCAAACTCCACCAGAGCCTATGATTACACAGCATCCTATCTGTGGAAAGCGGCAGTGCAGGGATAGGGAAGAAAACTATAGGCATCCAAAGGAGCCCGGCTAGCTCAGTCGGTAGAGCATGAGACTCTTAATCTCAGGGTCGTGGGTTCGAGCCCCACGTTGGGCGAAAACAACTAAAATTGTAGTGCTTTTTGACCAAAAAAATAGAAATTGAAAGTCTCTTTACAATATTTGCAATATTTTCATTGTTAACATGCAATATATGAATGCATGTCTGGATGATGTGTAATGGGGCAATACCACACCTTAATGTATTCACTGTAAAAGAAAAAGTATGTATCATCTTACTGTAAAATAAAGTGGAGAAACACAAATAAGACTTTTTTCCACACAGGTTTAATCGGCTATTTCCTGATATTCTTCAATGCGTTCTGATATAGACTGGTAATTGTGTTTGATACTTTCTTAGACTATTTCTGCCTCTGGCTGATGTGTATTTTCTTTCCAAACTCCACCAGAGCCTATGATTACACAGCATCATATCTGTGGAAAACGGCAGTGCAGGAATAGGGAAGAAAACTATAGGCATCCAAAGGAGCCCGGCTAGCTCAGTCGGTAGAGCATGAGACTCTTAATCTCAGAGTCATGGGTTCGAGCCCCACGTTGGGCGAAAACAACTAAAATTGTAGTACTTTTTGACCAAAAAAATACATCCTATCTGTGGAAAACGGCAGTGCAGGGATAGGGAAGAAAACTATAGGCATCCAAAGGAGCCCGGATAGCTCAGTCGGTAGAGCATGAGACTCTTAATCTCAGGGTCGTGGATGCGAGCCCCATGTTGGGCGAAAACAACTAAAATTTTAATGCTTTTTGACCAAAAAAATAGAAATTGAAAGTCTCTTTACAATATTTGCAATATTTTCATTGTTAACATGCAATATATGAATGCATGTCTGGATGATGTGTAATGGGGCAATACCACACCTTAATGTATTCACTGTAAAAGAAAAAGTATGTATCATCTTACTGTAAAATAAAGTGGAGAAACACAAATAAGACTTTTTTCCACACAGGTTTAATCGGCTATTTCCTGATATTCTTCAATGCGTTCTGATATAGACTGGTAATTGTGTTTGATACTTTCTTAGACTATTTCTGCCTCTGGCTGATGTGTATTTTCTTTCCAAACTCCACCAGAGCCTATGATTACACAGCATCCTATCTGTGGAAAACGGCAGTGCAGGAATAGGGAAGAAAACTATAGGCATCCAAAGGAGCCCGGCTAGCTCAGTCGGTAGAGCATGAGACTCTTAATCTCAGAGTCGTGGGTTCGAGCCCCATGTTGGGCGAAAACAACTAAAATTGTAGTACTTTTTGACCAAAAAAATACATCCTATCTGTGGAAAACGGCAGTGCAGGGATAGGGAAGAAAACTATAGGCATCCAAAGGAGCCCGGATAGCTCAGTCGGTAGAGCATGAGACTCTTAATCTCAGGGTCGTGGGTGCGAGCCCCATGTTGGGCGAAAACAACTAAAATTGTAATGCTTTTTGACCAAAAAAATAGAAATTGAAAGTCTCTTTACAATATTTGCAATATTTTGATTGTTAACATGCAATATATGAATGCATGTCTGGATGATGTGTAATGGGGCAATACCACACCTTAATGTATTCACTGTAAAAGAAAAAGTATGTATCATCTTACTATAAAATAAAGTGGAGAAAACACAAATAAGACTTTTTTCCACACAGGTTTAATCGGCTATTTCCTGATATTCTTCAATGCGTTCTGATATTGACTGGTAATTGTGTTTGATACTTTCTTAGACTATTTCTGCCTCTGGCTGATGTGTATTTTCTTTCCAAACTCCACCAGAGCCTATGATTACACAGCATCCTATCTGTGGAAAACGGCAGTGCAGGGATAGGGAAGAAAACTATAGGCGTCCTAAGGAGCCCGGCTAGCTCAGTCGGTAGAGCATGAGACTCTTAGTCTCAGGGTCGTGGGTTCGAGCCCCACGTTGGGAGAAAACAACTAAAATTTTAGTGCTTTTTGACCAAAAAAATAGAAATTGAAAGTCTCTTTACAATATTTGCAATATTTTGATTGTTAACATGCAATATATGAATGCATGTCTGGATGATGTGTAATGGGGCAATACCACACCTTAATGTATTCACTGTAAAAGAAAAAGTATGTATCATCTTACTATAAAATAAAGTGGAGAAAACACAAATAAGACTTTTTTCCACACAGGTTTAATCGGCTATTTCCTGATATTCTTCAATGCGTTCTGATATTGACTGGTAATTGTGTTTGATACTTTCTTAGACTATTTCTGCCTCTGGCTGATGTGTATTTTCTTTCCAAACTCCACCAGAGCCTATGATTACACAGCATCCTATCTGTGGAAAGCGGCAGTGCAGGGATAGGGAAGAAAACTATAGGCATCCAAAGGTGCCCGGCTAGCTCGGTCGGTAGAGCATGAGACTCTTAATCTCAGGGTCGTGGGTTCAAGCCCCACGTTGGGGGAAAACAACTAAAATTGTAGTGCTTTTTGACCAAAAAAATAGAAATTGAAAGTCTCTTTGCAATATTTTCATTGTTAACATGCAATATATGAATGCATGTCTGGATGATGTGTAATGGGGCAATACCACACCTTAATGTATTCACTGTAAAAGAAAAAGTATGTATCATCTTACTATAAAATAAAGTGGAGAAAACACAAATAAGACTTTTTTCCACACAGGTTTAATCGGCTATTTCCTGATATTCTTCAATGCGTTCTGATATTGACTGGTAATTGTGTTTGATACTTTCCTAGACTATTTCTGCCTCTGGCTGATGTGTATTTTCTTTCCAAACTCCACCAGAGCCTATGATTACACAGCATCCTATCTGTGGAAAACGGCAGTGCAGGAATAGGGAAGACAACTATAGGCATCCAAAGGAGCCCGGCTAGCTCAGTCGGTAGAGCATGGGTAGAGCATGAGACTCTTAATCTCAGAGTCGTGGGTTCGAGCCCCACGTTGGGCGAAAACAACTAAAATTGTAGTACTTTTTGACCAAAAAAATACATCTTATCTGTGGAAAACGGCAGTGCAGGGATAGGGAAGAAAACTATAGGCATCCAAAGGAGCCCGGATAGCTCAGTCGGTAGAGCATGAGACTCTTAATCTCAGGGTCGTGGGTGCGAGCCCCATGTTGGGCGAAAACAACTAAAATTTTAATGCTTTTTGACCAAAAAAATAGAAATTGAAAGTCTCTTTACAATATTTGCAATATTTTGATTGTTAACATGCAATATATGAATGCATGTCTGGATGATGTGTAATGGGGCAATACCACACCTTAATGTATTCACTGTAAAAGAAAAAGTATGTATCATCTTACTATAAAATAAAGTGGAGAAAACACAAATAAGACTTTTTTCCACACATGTTTAATCGGCTATTTCCTGATATTCTTCAATGCGTTCTGATATTGACTGGTAATTGTGTTTGATACTTTCTTAGACTATTTCTGCCTCTGGCTGATGTGTATTTTCTTTCCAAACTCCACCAGAGCCTATGATTACACAGCATCCTATCTGTGGAAAGCGGCAGTGCAGGGATAGGGAAGAAAACTATAGGTATCCAAAGGAGCCCGGCTAGCTCAGTCGGTAGAGCATGAGACTCTTAATCTCAGGGTCGTGGGTTCGAGCCTCACGTTGGGCAAACACAACTAAAATTGTAGTGCTTTTTGACCAAAAAAATAGAAATTGAAAGTCTCTTTACAATATTTGCAATATTTTGATTGTTAACATGCAATATATGAATGCATGTCTGGATGATGTGTAATGGGGCAATACCACACCTTAATGTATTCACTGTAAAAGAAAAAGTATGTATCATCTTACTATAAAATAAAGTGGAGAAAACACAAATAAGACTTTTTTCCACACAGGTTTAATCGGCTATTTCCTGATATTCTTCAATGCGTTCTGATATTGACTGGTAATTGTGTTTGATACTTTCTTAGACTATTTCTGCCTCTGGCTGATGTGTATTTTCTTTCCAAACTCCACCAGAGCCTATGATTACACAGCATCCTATCTGTGGAAAGCGGCAGTGCATGGATAGGGAAGAAAACTATAGGCATCCAAAGGAGCCCGGCTAGCTCAGTCGGTAGAGCATGAGACTCTTAATCTCAGGGTCGTCGGTTCGAGCCCCAGGTTGGGCGAAAACAACTAAAATTTTAGTGGTTTTTGACCAAAAAAATAGAAATTGAAAGTCTCTTTGCAATATTTTCATTGTTAACATGCAATATATGAATGCATGTCTGGATGATGTATAATGGGGCAATACCACACCTTAATGTATTCACTGTAAAAGAAAAAGTATGCATCATCTTACTATAAAATAAAGTGGAGAAAACACAAATAAGACTTTTTTCCACACAGGTTTAATCGGCTATTTCCTGATATTCTTCAATGCGTTCTGATATTGACTGGTAATTGTGTTTGATACTTTCTTAGACTATTTCTGCCTCTGGCTGATGTGTATTTTCTTTCCAAACTCCACCAGAGCCTATGATTACACAGCATCCTATCTGTGGAAAACGGCAGTGCAGGGATAGGGAAGAAAACTACAGGCATCCAAAGGAGCCCGGCTAGCTCAGTCGGTAGAGCATGAGACTCTTAATCTCAGGGTCGTGGGTGCGAGCCCCACGTTGGGCGAAAACAACTAAAGTTTTAATGCTTTTTGACCAAAAAAATAGAAATTGAAAGTCTCTTTACAATATTTGCAATATTTTGATTGTTAACATGCAATATATGAATGCATGTCTGGATGATGTGTAATGGGGCAATACCACACCTTAATGTATTCACTGTAAAAGAAATAGTATGTATCATCTTACTATAAAATAAAGTGGAGAAAACACAAATAAGACTTTTTTCCACACAGGTTTAATCGGCTATTTCCTGATATTCTTCAATGCGTTCTGATATTGACTGGTAATTGTGTTTGATACTTTCTTAGACTATTTCTGCCTCTGGCTGATGTGTATTTTCTTTCCAAACTCCACCAGAGCCTATGATTACACAGCATCCTATCTGTGGAAAACAGCAGTGCAGGGATAGGGAAGAAAACTATAGGTATCCAAAGAAGCCCGGCTAGCTCAGTCGGTAGAGCATGAGACTCTTAATCTCAGGGTCGTGGGTTCGAGCCCCACGTTGGGCGAAATCAACTAAAATTTTAGTGCTTTTTGACCAAAAAAATAGAAATTGAAAGTCTCTTTACAATATTTGCAATATTTTGATTGTTAACATGCAATATATGAATGCATGTCTGGATGATGTGTAATGGGGCAATACCACACCTTAATGTATTCACTGTAAAAGAAAAAGTATGTATCATCTTACTATAAAATAAAGTGGAGAAAACACAAATAAGACTTTTTTCCACACAGGTTTAATCGGCTATTTCCTGATATTCTTGAATGCGTTCTGATATTGACTGGTAATTGTGTTTGTAACTTTCTTAGACTATTTCTGCCTCTGGCTGATGTGTATTTTCTTTCCAAACTCCACCAGAGCCTATGATTACACAGCATCCTATCTGTGGAAAGCGGCAGTGCAGGGATAGGGAAGAAAACTATAGGCATCCAAAGGAGCCCGGCTAGCTCAGTCGGTAGAGCATGAGACTCTTAATCTCAGGGTCGTGGGTTCGAGCCCCACGTTGGGCGTAAACAACTAAAATTGTAGTGCTTTTTGACCAAAAAAATAGAAATTGAAAGTCTCTTTACAATATTTGCAATATTTTCATTGTTAACATGCAATATATGAATGCATGTCTGGATGATGTGTAATGGGGCAATACCACACCTTAATGTATTCACTGTAAAAGAAAAAGTATGTATCATCTTACTATAAAATAAAGTGGAGAAAACACAAATAAGACTTTTTTCCACACAGGTTTAATCGGCTATTTCCTGATATTCTTCAATGCGTTCTGATATTGACTGGTAATTGTGTTTGATACTTTCTTAGACTATTTTTGCCTCTGGCTGATGTGTATTTTCTTTCCAAACTCCACCAGAGCCTATGATTACACAGCATCCTATCTGTGGAAAACGGCAGTGCAGGAATAGGGAAGAAAACTATAGGCATCCAAAGGAGCCCGGCTAGCTCAGTCGGTAGAGCATGAGACTCTTAATCTCAGGGTCGTGGGTTCGAGCCCCACGTTGGGCGAAAACAACTAAAATTTTAATGCTTTTTGACCGAAAAAATAGAAATTGAAAGTCTCTTTACAATATTTGCAATATTTTGATTGTTAACATGCAATATATGAATGCATGTCTGGATGATGTGTAATGGGGCAATACCACACCTTAATGTATTCACTGTAAAAGAAAAAGTATGCATCATCTTACTATAAAATAAAGTGGAGAAAACACAAATAAGACTTTTTTCCACACAGGTTTAATCGGCTATTTCCTGATATTCTTCAATGCGTTCTGATATTGACTGGTAATTGTGTTTGATACTTTCTTAGACTATTTCTGCCTCTGGCTGATGTGTATTTTCTTTCCAAACTCCACCAGAGCCTATGATTACACAGCATCCTATCTGTGGAAAACGGCAGTGCAGGGATAGGGAAGAAAACTATAGGCATCCAAAGGAGCCCGGCTAGCTCAGTCGGTAGAGCATGAGACTCTTAATCTCAGGGTCGTGGGTGCGAGCCCCACGTTGGGCGAAAACAACTAAAATTTTAATGCTTTTTGACCAAAAAAATTAGAAATTGAAAGTCTCTCTACAATATTTGCAATATTTTGATTGTTAACATGCAATATATGAATGCATGTCTGGATGATGTGTAATGGGGCAATACCACACCTTAATGTATTCACTGTAAAAGAAATAGTATGTATCATCTTACTATAAAATAAAGTGGAGAAAACACAAATAAGACTTTTTTCCACACAGGTTTAATCGGCTATTTCCTGATATTCTTCAATGCGTTCTGATATTGACTGGTAATTGTGTTTGATACTTTCTTAGACTATTTCTGCCTCTGGCTGATGTGTATTTTCTTTCCAAACTCCACCAGAGCCTATGATTACACAGCATCCTATCTGTGGAAAACGGCAGTGCAGGGATAGGGAAGAAAACTATAGGTATCCAAAGGAGCCCGGCTAGCTCAGTCGGTAGAGCATGAGACTCTTAATCTCAGGGTCGTGGGTTCGAGCCCCACGTTGGGCGAAATCAACTAAAATTGTAGGACTTTTTGACCAAAAAAATACATCCTATCTGTCGAAAACGGCAGTGCAGGGATAGGGAAGAAAACTATAGGCATCCAAAGGAGCCCGGCTAGCTCAGTCGGTAGAGCATGAGACTCTTAATCACAGGGTCGTGGGTTTGAGCCCCACGTTGGGCGAAAACAACTAAAATTTTAGTGCTTTTTGACCAAAAAAATAGAAATTGAAAGTCTCTTTACAATATTTGCAATATTTTCATTGTTAACATGCAATATATGAATGCATGTCTGGATGATGTGTAATGGGGCAATACCACACCTTAATGTATTCACTGTAAAAGAAAAAGTATGTATCATCTTACTATAAAATAAAGTGGAGAAAACACAAGTAAGACTTTTTTCCACACATGTTTAATCGGCTATTTCCTGATATTCTTCAATGCGTTCTGATATTGACTGGTAATTGTGTTTGATACTTTCTTAGACTATTTCTGCCTCTGGCTGATGTGTATTTTCTTTCCAAACTCCACCAGAGCCTATGATTACACAGCATCCTATCTGTGGAAAGCGGCAGTGCAGGGATAGGGAAGAAAACTATAGGCATCCAAAGGAGCCCGGCTAGCTCAGTCGGTAGAGCATGAGACTCTTAATCTCAGGGTCGTGGGTGCGAGCCCCACGTTGGGCGAAAACAACTAAAATTTTAATGCTTTTTGACCAAAAAAATAGAAATTGAAAGTCTCTTTACAATATTTGCAATATTTTGATTGTTAACATGCAATATATGAATGTATGTCTGGATGATGTGTAATGGGGCAATACCACACCTTAATGTATTCATTGTAAAAGAAAAAGTATGTATCATCTTACTATAAAATAAAGTGGAGAAAACACAAATAAGACTTTTTTCCACACATGTTTAATCGGCTATTTCCTGATATTCTTCAATGCGTTCTGATATTGACTGGTAATTGTGTTTGATACTTTCTTAGACTATTTCTGCCTCTGGCTGATGTGTATTTTCTTTCCAAACTCCACCAGAGCCTATGATTACACAGCATCCTATCTGTGGAGAGCGGCAGTGCAGGGATAGGGAAGAAAACTACAGACATCCAAAGGAGCCCGGCTAGCTCAGTCGGTAGAGCATGAGACTCTTAATCTCAGGGTCGTGGGTTCGAGCCCCACGTTGGGCGAAAACAACTAAAATTGTAGTGCTTTTTGACCAAAAAAATACATCCTATCTGTGGAAAACGGCAGTGCAGGGATAGGGAAGAAAACTATAGGGATCCAAAGGAGCCCGGCTAGCTCAGTCGGTAGAACATGAGACTCTTAATCTCAGGGTCGTGGGTTCGAGCCCCACGTTGGGCGAAAACAACTAAAATTTTAGTGCTTTTTGACCAAAAAAATAGAAATTGAAAGTCTCTTTACAATATTTGCAATATTTTCATTGTTAACATGCAAAATATGAATGCATGTCTGGATGATGTGTAATGGGGCAATACCACACCTTAATGTATTCACTGTAAAAGAAAAAGTATGTATCATCTTACTATAAAATAAAGTGGAGAGGACACAAATAAGACTTTTTTCCACACAGGTTTAATCGGCTATTTCCTGATATTCTTCAATGCGTTCTGATATTGACTGGTAATTGTGTTTGATACTTTCTTAGACTATTTCTGCCTCTGGCTGATGTGTATTTTCTTTCCAAACTCCACCAGAGCCTATGATTACACAGCATCCTATCTGTGGAAAACGGCAGTGCAGGGATAGGGAAGAAAACTATAGGTATCCAAAGGAGCCCGGCTAGGTCAGTCGGTAGAGCATGAGACTCTTAATCTCAGGGTCGTGGGTTCGAGCCCCACGTTGGGCGAAAACAACTAAAATTGTAGGACTTTTTGACCAAAAAAATACATCCTATCTGTGGAAAATGGCAGTGCAGGGATAGGGAAGAAAACTATAGGCATCCAAAGGAGCCCGGCTAGCTCAGTCGGTAGAGCATGAGACTCTTAATCTCAGGGTCGTGGGTTTGAGCCCCACGTTGGGCGAAAACAACTAAAATTTTAGTGCTTTTTGACCAAAAAAATAGAAATTGAAAGTCTCTTTACAATATTTGCAATATTTTCATTGTTAACATGCAATATATGAATGCATGTCTGGATGATGTGTAATGGTGCAATACCACACCTTAATGTATTCACTGTAAAAGAAAAAGTATGTATCATCTTACTATAAAATAAAGTGGAGAAAACACAAATAAGACTTTTTTCCACACATGTTTAATCGGCTATTTCCTGATATTCTTCAATGCGTTCTGATATTGACTGGTAATTGTGTTTGATACTTTCTTAGACTATTTCTGCCTCTGGCTGATGTGTATTTTCTTTCCAAACTCCACCAGAGCCTATGATTACACAGCATCCTATCTGTGGAAAGCGGCAGTGCAGGGATAGGGAAGAAAACTACAGACATCCAAAAGAGCCCGGCTAGCTCAGTCGGTAGAGAATGAGACTCTTAATCTCAGGGTCGTGGGTTCGAGCCCCACGTTGGGTGAAAACAACTAAAATTGTAGTGCTTTTTGACCAAAAAAATACATCCTATCTGTGGAAAACAGCAGTGCAGGGATAGGGAAGAAAACTATAGGCATCCAAAGGAGCCCGGCTAGCTCAGTCGGTAGAGCATGAGACTCTTAATCTCAGGGGCGTGGGTTCGAGCCCCACGTTGGGCGAAAACAACTAAAATTTTAATGCTTTTTGACCAAAAAAATAGAAATTGAAAGTCTCTTTGCAATATTTTCATTGTTAACATGCAATATATGAATGCATGTCTGGATGATGTGTAATGGGGCAATACCATACCTTAATGTATTCACTGTAAAAGAAAAAGTATGTATCATCTTACTATAAAATAAAGTGGAGAAAACACAAATAAGACTTTTTTCTACACAGGTTTAATCGGCTATTTCCTGATATTCTTCAATGCGTTCTGATATTGACTGGTAATTGTGTTTGATACTTTCTTAGACTATTTCTGCCTCTGGCTGATGTGTATTTTCTTTCCAAACTCCACCAGAGCCTATGATTACACAGCATCCTATCTGTGGAAAACGGCAGTGCAGGGATAGGGAAGAAAACTATAGGTATCCAAAGGAGCCCGGCTAGGTCAGTCGGTAGAGCATGAGACTCTTAATCTCAGGGTCGTGGGTTCGAGCCCCACGTTGGGCGAAAACAACTAAAATTGTAGGACTTTTTGACCAAAAAAATACATCCTATCTGTGGAAAATGGCAGTGCAGGGATAGGGAAGAAAACTATAGGCATCCAAAGGAGCCCGGCTAGCTCAGTCGGTAGAGCATGAGACTCTTAATCTCAGGGTCGTGGGTTTGAGCCCCACGTTGGGCGAAAACAACTAAAATTTTAGTGCTTTTTGACCAAAAAAATAGAAATTGAAAGTCTCTTTACAATATTTGCAATATTTTCATTGTTAACATGCAATATATGAATGCATGTCTGGATGATGTGTAATGGTGCAATACCACACCTTAATGTATTCACTGTAAAAGAAAAAGTATGTATCATCTTACTATAAAATAAAGTGGAGAAAACACAAATAAGACTTTTTTCCACACATGTTTAATCGGCTATTTCCTGATATTCTTCAATGCGTTCTGATATTGACTGGTAATTGTGTTTGATACTTTCTTAGACTATTTCTGCCTCTGGCTGATGTGTATTTTCTTTCCAAACTCCACCAGAGCCTATGATTACACAGCATCCTATCTGTGGAAAGCGGCAGTGCAGGGATAGGGAAGAAAACTACAGACATCCAAAAGAGCCCGGCTAGCTCAGTCGGTAGAGAATGAGACTCTTAATCTCAGGGTCGTGGGTTCGAGCCCCACGTTGGGTGAAAACAACTAAAATTGTAGTGCTTTTTGACCAAAAAAATACATCCTATCTGTGGAAAACAGCAGTGCAGGGATAGGGAAGAAAACTATAGGCATCCAAAGGAGCCCGGCTAGCTCAGTCGGTAGAGCATGAGACTCTTAATCTCAGGGGCGTGGGTTCGAGCCCCACGTTGGGCGAAAACAACTAAAATTTTAATGCTTTTTGACCAAAAAAATAGAAATTGAAAGTCTCTTTGCAATATTTTCATTGTTAACATGCAATATATGAATGCATGTCTGGATGATGTGTAATGGGGCAATACCATACCTTAATGTATTCACTGTAAAAGAAAAAGTATGTATCATCTTACTATAAAATAAAGTGGAGAAAACACAAATAAGACTTTTTTCTACACAGGTTTAATCGGCTATTTCCTGATATTCTTCAATGCGTTCTGATATTGACTGGTAATTGTGTTTGATACTTTCTTAGACTATTTCTGCCTCTGGCTGATGTGTATTTTCTTTCCAAACTCCACCAGAGCCTATGATTACACAGCATCCTATCTGTGGAAAACGGCAGTGCAGGGATAGGGAAGAAAACTATAGGTATCCAAAGGAGCCCGGCTAGATCAGTCGGTAGAGCATGAGACTCTTAATCTCAGGGTCGTGGGTTCGAGCCCCACGTTGGGCGAAAACAACTAAAATTGTAGGACTTTTTGACCAAAAAAATACATCCTATCTGTGGAAAACGGCAGTGCAGGGATAGGGAAGAAAACTATAGGCATCCAAAGGAGCCCGGCTAGCTCAGTCGGTAGAGCATGAGACTCTTAATCTCAGGGTCGTGGGTGCGAACCCCACGTTGGGCGAAAACAACTAAAATTTTAGTGCTTTTTGACCAAAAAAATAGAAATTGAAAGTCTCTTTACAATATTTGCAATATTTTCATTGTTAACATGCAATATATGAATGCATGTCTGGATGATGTGTAATGGGGCAATACCACACCTTAATGTATTCACTGTAAAAGAAAAAGTATGTATCATCTTACTATAAAATAAAGTGGAGAAAACACAAATAAGACTTTTTTCCACACAGGTTTAATCGGCTATTTCCTGATATTCTTCAATGCGTTCTGATATTGACTGGTAATTGTGTTTGATACTTTCTTAGACTATTTCTGCCTCTGGCTGATGTGTATTTTCTTTCCAAACTCCACCAGAGCCTATGATTACACAGCATCCTATCTGTGGAAAGCGGCAGTGCATGGATAGGGAAGAAAACTATAGGCATCCAAAGGAGCCCGGCTAGCTCAGTCGCTAGAGCATGAGACTCTTAATCTCAGGGTCGTGGGTTCGAGCCCCACGTTGGGCGAAATCAACTAAAATTGTAGGACTTTTTGACCAAAAAAATACATCCTATCTGTCGAAAACGGCAGTGCAGGGATAGGGAAGAAAACTATAGGCATCCAAAGGAGCCCGGCTAGCTCAGTCGGTAGAGCATGAGACTCTTAATCACAGGGTCGTGGGTTTGAGCCCCACGTTGGGCGAAAACAACTAAAATTTTAGTGCTTTTTGACCAAAAAAATAGAAATTGAAAGTCTCTTTACAATATTTGCAATATTTTCATTGTTAACATGCAATATATGAATGCATGTCTGGATGATGTGTAATGGGGCAATACCACACCTTAATGTATTCACTGTAAAAGAAAAAGTATGTATCATCTTACTATAAAATAAAGTGGAGAAAACACAAGTAAGACTTTTTTCCACACATGTTTAATCGGCTATTTCCTGATATTCTTCAATGCGTTCTGATATTGACTGGTAATTGTGTTTGATACTTTCTTAGACTATTTCTGCCTCTGGCTGATGTGTATTTTCTTTCCAAACTCCACCAGAGCCTATGATTACACAGCATCCTATCTGTGGAAAGCGGCAGTGCAGGGATAGGGAAGAAAACTATAGGCATCCAAAGGAGCCCGGCTAGCTCAGTCGGTAGAGCATGAGACTCTTAATCTCAGGGTCGTGGGTGCGAGCCCCACGTTGGGCGAAAACAACTAAAATTTTAATGCTTTTTGACCAAAAAAATAGAAATTGAAAGTCTCTTTACAATATTTGCAATATTTTGATTGTTAACATGCAATATATGAATGTATGTCTGGATGATGTGTAATGGGGCAATACCACACCTTAATGTATTCATTGTAAAAGAAAAAGTATGTATCATCTTACTATAAAATAAAGTGGAGAAAACACAAATAAGACTTTTTTCCACACATGTTTAATCGGCTATTTCCTGATATTCTTCAATGCGTTCTGATATTGACTGGTAATTGTGTTTGATACTTTCTTAGACTATTTCTGCCTCTGGCTGATGTGTATTTTCTTTCCAAACTCCACCAGAGCCTATGATTACACAGCATCCTATCTGTGGAGAGCGGCAGTGCAGGGATAGGGAAGAAAACTACAGACATCCAAAGGAGCCCGGCTAGCTCAGTCGGTAGAGCATGAGACTCTTAATCTCAGGGTCGTGGGTTCGAGCCCCACGTTGGGCGAAAACAACTAAAATTGTAGTGCTTTTTGACCAAAAAAATACATCCTATCTGTGGAAAACGGCAGTGCAGGGATAGGGAAGAAAACTATAGGGATCCAAAGGAGCCCGGCTAGCTCAGTCGGTAGAACATGAGACTCTTAATCTCAGGGTCGTGGGTTCGAGCCCCACGTTGGGCGAAAACAACTAAAATTTTAGTGCTTTTTGACCAAAAAAATAGAAATTGAAAGTCTCTTTACAATATTTGCAATATTTTCATTGTTAACATGCAAAATATGAATGCATGTCTGGATGATGTGTAATGGGGCAATACCACACCTTAATGTATTCACTGTAAAAGAAAAAGTATGTATCATCTTACTATAAAATAAAGTGGAGAGGACACAAATAAGACTTTTTTCCACACAGGTTTAATCGGCTATTTCCTGATATTCTTCAATGCGTTCTGATATTGACTGGTAATTGTGTTTGATACTTTCTTAGACTATTTCTGCCTCTGGCTGATGTGTATTTTCTTTCCAAACTCCACCAGAGCCTATGATTACACAGCATCCTATCTGTGGAAAACGGCAGTGCAGGGATAGGGAAGAAAACTATAGGTATCCAAAGGAGCCCGGCTAGCTCAGTCGGTAGAGCATGAGACTCTTAATCTCAGGGTCGTGGGTTCGAGCCCCACGTTGGGCGAAAACAACTAAAATTGTAGGACTTTTTGACCAAAAAAATACATCCTATCTGTGGAAAATGGCAGTGCAGGGATAGGGAAGAAAACTATAGGCATCCAAAGGAGCCCGGCTAGCTCAGTCGGTAGAGCATGAGACTCTTAATCTCAGGGTCGTGGGTTTGAGCCCCACGTTGGGCGAAAACAACTAAAATTTTAGTGCTTTTTGACCAAAAAAATAGAAATTGAAAGTCTCTTTACAATATTTGCAATATTTTCATTGTTAACATGCAATATATGAATGCATGTCTGGATGATGTGTAATGGTGCAATACCACACCTTAATGTATTCACTGTAAAAGAAAAAGTATGTATCATCTTACTATAAAATAAAGTGGAGAAAACACAAATAAGACTTTTTTCCACACATGTTTAATCGGCTATTTCCTGATATTCTTCAATGCGTTCTGATATTGACTGGTAATTGTGTTTGATACTTTCTTAGACTATTTCTGCCTCTGGCTGATGTGTATTTTCTTTCCAAACTCCACCAGAGCCTATGATTACACAGCATCCTATCTGTGGAAAGCGGCAGTGCAGGGATAGGGAAGAAAACTACAGACATCCAAAAGAGCCCGGCTAGCTCAGTCGGTAGAGAATGAGACTCTTAATCTCAGGGTCGTGGGTTCGAGCCCCACGTTGGGTGAAAACAACTAAAATTGTAGTGCTTTTTGACCAAAAAAATACATCCTATCTGTGGAAAACAGCAGTGCAGGGATAGGGAAGAAAACTATAGGCATCCAAAGGAGCCCGGCTAGCTCAGTCGGTAGAGCATGAGACTCTTAATCTCAGGGGCGTGGGTTCGAGCCCCACGTTGGGCGAAAACAACTAAAATTTTAATGCTTTTTGACCAAAAAAATAGAAATTGAAAGTCTCTTTGCAATATTTTCATTGTTAACATGCAATATATGAATGCATGTCTGGATGATGTGTAATGGGGCAATACCATACCTTAATGTATTCACTGTAAAAGAAAAAGTATGTATCATCTTACTATAAAATAAAGTGGAGAAAACACAAATAAGACTTTTTTCTACACAGGTTTAATCGGCTATTTCCTGATATTCTTCAATGCGTTCTGATATTGACTGGTAATTGTGTTTGATACTTTCTTAGACTATTTCTGCCTCTGGCTGATGTGTATTTTCTTTCCAAACTCCACCAGAGCCTATGATTACACAGCATCCTATCTGTGGAAAACGGCAGTGCAGGGATAGGGAAGAAAACTATAGGTATCCAAAGGAGCCCGGCTAGATCAGTCGGTAGAGCATGAGACTCTTAATCTCAGGGTCGTGGGTTCGAGCCCCACGTTGGGCGAAAACAACTAAAATTGTAGGACTTTTTGACCAAAAAAATACATCCTATCTGTGGAAAACGGCAGTGCAGGGATAGGGAAGAAAACTATAGGCATCCAAAGGAGCCCGGCTAGCTCAGTCGGTAGAGCATGAGACTCTTAATCTCAGGGTCGTGGGTGCGAACCCCACGTTGGGCGAAAACAACTAAAATTTTAGTGCTTTTTGACCAAAAAAATAGAAATTGAAAGTCTCTTTACAATATTTGCAATATTTTCATTGTTAACATGCAATATATGAATGCATGTCTGGATGATGTGTAATGGGGCAATACCACACCTTAATGTATTCACTGTAAAAGAAAAAGTATGTATCATCTTACTATAAAATAAAGTGGAGAAAACACAAATAAGACTTTTTTCCACACAGGTTTAATCGGCTATTTCCTGATATTCTTCAATGCGTTCTGATATTGACTGGTAATTGTGTTTGATACTTTCTTAGACTATTTCTGCCTCTGGCTGATGTGTATTTTCTTTCCAAACTCCACCAGAGCCTATGATTACACAGCATCCTATCTGTGGAAAGCGGCAGTGCATGGATAGGGAAGAAAACTATAGGCATCCAAAGGAGCCCGGCTAGCTCAGTCGGTAGAGCATGAGACTCTTAATCTCAGGGTCGTCGGTTTGAGCCCCAGGTTGGGCGAAAACAACTAAAATTTTAGTGGTTTTTGACCAAAAAAATAGAAATTGAAAGTCTCTTTGCAATATTTTCATTGTTAACATGCAATATATGAATGCATGTCTGGATGATGTGTAATGGGGCAATACCACACCTTAATGTATTCACTGTAAAAGAAAAAGTATGCATCATCTTACTATAAAATAAAGTGGAGAAAACACAAATAAGACTTTTTTCCACACAGGTTTAATCGGCTATTTCCTGATATTCTTCAATGCGTTCTGATATTGACTGGTAATTGTGTTTGATACTTTCTTAGACTATTTCTGCCTCTGGCTGATGTGTATTTTCTTTCCAAACTCCACCAGAGCCTATGATTACACAGCATCCTATCTGTGGAAAACGGCAGTGCAGGGATAGGGAAGAAAACTATAGGCATCCAAAGGAGCCCGGCTAGCTCAGTCGGTAGAGCATGAGACTCTTAATCTCAGGGTCGTTGGTGCGAGCCCCACGTTGGGCGAAAACAACTAAAATTTTAATGCTTTTTGACCAAAAAAATTAGAAATTGAAAGTCTCTTTACAATATTTGCAATATTTTGATTGTTAACATGCAATATATGAATGCATGTCTGGATGATGTGTAATGGGGCAATACCACACCTTAATGTATTCACTGTAAAAGAAATAGTATGTATCATCTTACTATAAAATAAAGTGGAGAAAACACAAATAAGACTTTTTTCCACACAGGTTTAATCGGCTATTTCCTGATATTCTTCAATGCGTTCTGATATTGACTGGTAATTGTGTTTGATACTTTCTTAGACTATTTCTGCCTCTGGCTGATGTGTATTTTCTTTCCAAACTCCACCAGAGCCTATGATTACACAGCATCCTATCTGTGGAAAACGGCAGTGCAGGGATAGGGAAGAAAACTATAGGTATCCAAAGGAGCCCGGCTAGCTCAGTCGGTAGAGCATGAGACTCTTAATCTCAGGGTCGTGGGTTCGAGCCCCACGTTGGGCGAAATCAACTAAAATTGTAGGACTTTTTGACCAAAAAAATACATCCTATCTGTCGAAAACGGCAGTGCAGGGATAGGGAAGAAAACTATAGGCATCCAAAGGAGCCCGGCTAGCTCAGTCGGTAGAGCATGAGACTCTTAATCACAGGGTCGTGGGTTTGAGCCCCACGTTGGGCGAAAACAACTAAAATTTTAGTGCTTTTTGACCAAAAAAATAGAAATTGAAAGTCTCTTTACAATATTTGCAATATTTTCATTGTTAACATGCAATATATGAATGCATGTCTGGATGATGTGTAATGGGGCAATACCACACCTTAATGTATTCACTGTAAAAGAAAAAGTATGTATCATCTTACTATAAAATAAAGTGGAGAAAACACAAGTAAGACTTTTTTCCACACATGTTTAATCGGCTATTTCCTGATATTCTTCAATGCGTTCTGATATTGACTGGTAATTGTGTTTGATACTTTCTTAGACTATTTCTGCCTCTGGCTGATGTGTATTTTCTTTCCAAACTCCACCAGAGCCTATGATTACACAGCATCCTATCTGTGGAAAGCGGCAGTGCAGGGATAGGGAAGAAAACTATAGGCATCCAAAGGAGCCCGGCTAGCTCAGTCGGTAGAGCATGAGACTCTTAATCTCAGGGTCCCACGTTGGGCGAAAACAACTAAAATTGTAGTGCTTTTTGACCAAAAAAATACATCCTATCTGTGGAAAACGGTAGTGCAGGGATAGGGAAGAAAACTATAGGCATCCAAAGGAGCCCGGCTAGCTCAGTCGGTAGAGCATGAGACTCTTAATCTCAGGGTCGTGGGTTCGAGCCCCACGTTTGGCGAAAACAACTAAAATTTTAGTGCTTTTTGACCAAAAAAATAGAAATTGAAAGTCTCTTTGCAATATTTTCATTGTTAACATGCAATATATGAATGCATGTCTGGATGATGTGTAATGGGGCAATACCATACCTTAATGTATTCACTGTAAAATAAAAAGTATGTATCATCTTATTATAAAATAAAGTGGAGAAAACACAAATAAGACTTTTTTCCACAAAGGTTTAATCGGCTATTTCCTGATATTCTTCAATGCGTTCTGATATTGACTGGTAATTGTGTTTGATACTTTCTTAGACTATTTCTGCCTCTGGCTGATGTGTATTTTCTTTCCAAACTCCACCAGAGCCTATGATTACACAGCATCCTATCTGTGGAAAACGGCAGTCCAGGGATAGGGAAGAAAACTATAGGCATCCAAAGGAGCCCGGCTAGCTCAGTCGGTAGAGCATGAGACTCTTAATCTCAGGGTCGTGGGTTCGAGCCCCACGTTGGGCGAAAACAATTAAAATGTTAGTGCTTTTTGACCAAAAAAATAGAAATTGAAAGTCTCTTTGCAATATTTTCATTGTTAACATGCAATATATGAATGCATGTCTGGATGATGTGTAATGGGGCAATACCATACCTTAATGTATTCACTGTAAAAGAAAAAGTATGCATCATCTTACTATAAAATAAAGTGGAGAAAACACAAATAAGACTTTTTTCCACACAGGTTTAATCGGCTATTTCCTGATATTCTTCAATGCGTTCTGATATTGGCTGGTAATTGTGTTTGATACTTTCTTAGACTATTTCTGCCTCTGGCTGATGTGTATTTTCTTTCCAAACTCCACCAGAGCCTATGATTACACAGCATCCTATCTGTGGAAAGCGGCAGTGCAGGGATAGGGAAGAAAACTATAGGCTACCAAAGGAGCCCGGCTAGCTCAGTCGGTAGAGCATGAGACTCTTAATCTCAGGGTCGTGGGTGCGAACCCCACGTTGGGCGAAAACAACTAAAATTTTAGTGCTTTTTGACCAAAAAAATAGAAATTTAAAGTCTCTTTACAATATTTGCAATATTTTGATTGTTAACATGCAATATATGAATGCATGTCTGGATGATGTGTAATGGGGCAATACCACACCTTAATGTATTCACTGTAAAAGAAAAAGTATGTATCATCTTACTATAAAATAAAGTGGAGAAAACACAAATAAGACTTTTTTCCACACAGGTTTAATCGGCTATTTCCTGATATTCTTCAATGCGTTCTGATATTGACTGGTAATTGTGTTTGATACTTTCTTAGACTATTTCTGCCTCTGGCTGATGTGTATTTTCTTTCCAAACTCCACCAGAGCCTATGATTACACAGCATCCTATTTGTGGAAAACGGCAGTGCAGGGATAGGGAAGAAAACTATAGGCATCCAAAGGAGCCCGGCTAGCTCAGTCGGTAGAGCATGAGACTCTTAATCTCAGGGTCGTGGGTTCGAGCCCCACGTTGGGCGAAAACAACTAAAATTTTAGTGCTTTTTGACCAAAAAAATAGAAATTGAAAGTCTCTTTACAATATTTGCAATATTTTGATTGTTAACATGCAATATATGAATGCATGTCTGGATGATGTGTAATGGGGCAATACCACACCTTAATGTATTCACTGTAAAAGAAAAAGTATGTATCATCTTACTATAAAATAAAGTGGAGAAAACACAAATAAGACTTTTTTCCACGCAGGTTTAATCGGCTATTTCCTGATATTCTTCAATGCGTTCTGATATTGACCGGTAATTGTGTTTGATACTTTCTTAGACTATTTCTGCCTCTGGCTGATGTGTATTTTCTTTCCAAACTCCACCAGAGCCTATGATTACACAGCATCCTATCTGTGGAAAACGGCAGTGCAGGGATAGGGAAGAAAACTATAGGCATCCAAAGGAGCCCGGCTAGCTCAGTCGGTAGAGCATGAGACTCTTAATCTCAGGGTCGTGGGTTCGAGCCCCACGTTGGGCGAAAACAACTAAAATTGTAGTGCTTTTTGACCAAAAAAATACATCCTATCTGTGGAAAACGGCAGTGCAGGGATAGGGAAGAAAACTATAGGCATCCAAAGGAGCCCGGCTAGCTCAGTCGGTAGAGCATGAGACTCTTAATCTCAGGGTCGTGGGTGCGAGCCCCACGTTGGCGAAAACAACTAAAATTTTAGTGCTTTTTGACCAAAAAAATAGAAATTGAAAGTCTCTTTACAATATTTGCAATATTTTCATTGTTAACATGCAATATATGAATGCATGTCTGGAT
Organism: Ambystoma mexicanum; assembly: GCF_040938575.1. NCBI lineage: Eukaryota > Metazoa > Chordata > Amphibia > Caudata > Ambystomatidae > Ambystoma > Ambystoma mexicanum. The sequence goes on along the minus strand of NC_090928.1, from coordinate 530,744,722 downwards.
GCATGTCTTGACCAAAAAAATAGAAATTGAAAGTCTCTTTACAATATTTGCAATATTTTCATTGTTAACATGCAATGTATGAATGCATGTCTGGATGATGTGTAATGGGGCAATACCATACCTTAATGTATTCACTGTAAAAGAAAAAGTATGCATCATCTTACTATAAAATAAAGTGGAGAAAACACAAATAAGACTTTTTTCCACACAGTTTAATCGGCTATTTCCTGATATTCTTCAATGCGTTCTGATATTGACTGGTAATTGTGTTTGATACTTTCTTAGACTATTTCTGCCTCTGGCTGATGTGTATTTTCTTTCCAAACTCCACCAGAGCCTATGATTACACAGCATCCTATCTGTGGAAAGCGGCAGTGCAGGGATAGGGAAGAAAACTATAGGCATCCAAAGGAGCCTGGCTATTTCAGTTGGTAGAGCATGAGACTCTTAATCTCATGGGTCGTGGGTTCGAGCCCCACGTTGGGCAAAAACAACTAAAATTGTAGTGCTTTTTGACCAAAAAAATAGAAATTGAAAGTCTCTTTACAATATTTGCAATATTTTCATTGTTAACATGCAATATATGAATGCATGTCTGGATGATGTGTAATGGGGCAATACCATACCTTAATGTATTCACTATAAAATAAAAAGTATGTATCATCTTATTATAAAATAAAGTGGAGAAAACACAAATAAGACTTTTTTCCACAAAGGTTTAATCGGCTATTTCCTGATATTCTTCAATGCGTTCTGATATTGACTGGTAATTGTGTTTGATACTTTCTTAGACTATTTCTGCCTCTGGCTGATGTGTATTTTCTTTCCAAACTCCACCAGAGCCTATGATTACACAGCATCCTATCTGTGGAAAACGGCAGTGCAGGGATAGGGAAGAAAACTATAGGTATCCAAAGGAGCCCGGCTAGCTCAGTCGGTAGAGCATGAGACTCTTAATCTCAGGGTCGTGGGTTCGAGCCCCACGTTGGGCGAAAACAACTAAAATTGTAGGACTTTTTGACCAAAAAAATACATCCTATCTGTGGAAAATGGCAGTGCAGGGATAGGGAAGAAAACTATAGGCATCCAAAGGAGCCCGGCTAGCTCAGTCGGTAGAGCATGAGACTCTTAATCTCAGGGTCGTGGGTTTGAGCCCCACGTTGGGCGAAAACAACTAAAATTTTAGTGCTTTTTGACCAAAAAAATAGAAATTGAAAGTCTCTTTACAATATTTGCAATATTTTCATTGTTAACATGCAATATATGAATGCATGTCTGGATGATGTGTAATGGTGCAATACCACACCTTAATGTATTCACTGTAAAAGAAAAAGTATGTATCATCTTACTATAAAATAAAGTGGAGAAAACACAAATAAGACTTTTTTCCACACATGTTTAATCGGCTATTTCCTGATATTCTTCAATGCGTTCTGATATTGACTGGTAATTGTGTTTGATACTTTCTTAGACTATTTCTGCCTCTGGCTGATGTGTATTTTCTTTCCAAACTCCACCAGAGCCTATGATTACACAGCATCCTATCTGTGGAAAGCGGCAGTGCAGGGATAGGGAAGAAAACTACAGACATCCAAAAGAGCCCGGCTAGCTCAGTCGGTAGAGAATGAGACTCTTAATCTCAGGGTCGTGGGTTCGAGCCCCACGTTGGGTGAAAACAACTAAAATTGTAGTGCTTTTTGACCAAAAAAATACATCCTATCTGTGGAAAACAGCAGTGCAGGGATAGGGAAGAAAACTATAGGCATCCAAAGGAGCCCGGCTAGCTCAGTCGGTAGAGCATGAGACTCTTAATCTCAGGGGCGTGGGTTCGAGCCCCACGTTGGGCGAAAACAACTAAAATTTTAATGCTTTTTGACCAAAAAAATAGAAATTGAAAGTCTCTTTGCAATATTTTCATTGTTAACATGCAATATATGAATGCATGTCTGGATGATGTGTAATGGGGCAATACCATACCTTAATGTATTCACTGTAAAAGAAAAAGTATGTATCATCTTACTATAAAATAAAGTGGAGAAAACACAAATAAGACTTTTTTCTACACAGGTTTAATCGGCTATTTCCTGATATTCTTCAATGCGTTCTGATATTGACTGGTAATTGTGTTTGATACTTTCTTAGACTATTTCTGCCTCTGGCTGATGTGTATTTTCTTTCCAAACTCCACCAGAGCCTATGATTACACAGCATCCTATCTGTGGAAAACGGCAGTGCAGGGATAGGGAAGAAAACTATAGGTATCCAAAGGAGCCCGGCTAGATCAGTCGGTAGAGCATGAGACTCTTAATCTCAGGGTCGTGGGTTCGAGCCCCACGTTGGGCGAAAACAACTAAAATTGTAGGACTTTTTGACCAAAAAAATACATCCTATCTGTGGAAAACGGCAGTGCAGGGATAGGGAAGAAAACTATAGGCATCCAAAGGAGCCCGGCTAGCTCAGTCGGTAGAGCATGAGACTCTTAATCTCAGGGTCGTGGGTGCGAACCCCACGTTGGGCGAAAACAACTAAAATTTTAGTGCTTTTTGACCAAAAAAATAGAAATTGAAAGTCTCTTTACAATATTTGCAATATTTTCATTGTTAACATGCAATATATGAATGCATGTCTGGATGATGTGTAATGGGGCAATACCACACCTTAATGTATTCACTGTAAAAGAAAAAGTATGTATCATCTTACTATAAAATAAAGTGGAGAAAACACAAATAAGACTTTTTTCCACACAGGTTTAATCGGCTATTTCCTGATATTCTTCAATGCGTTCTGATATTGACTGGTAATTGTGTTTGATACTTTCTTAGACTATTTCTGCCTCTGGCTGATGTGTATTTTCTTTCCAAACTCCACCAGAGCCTATGATTACACAGCATCCTATCTGTGGAAAGCGGCAGTGCATGGATAGGGAAGAAAACTATAGGCATCCAAAGGAGCCCGGCTAGCTCAGTCGGTAGAGCATGAGACTCTTAATCTCAGGGTCGTCGGTTTGAGCCCCAGGTTGGGCGAAAACAACTAAAATTTTAGTGGTTTTTGACCAAAAAAATAGAAATTGAAAGTCTCTTTGCAATATTTTCATTGTTAACATGCAATATATGAATGCATGTCTGGATGATGTGTAATGGGGCAATACCACACCTTAATGTATTCACTGTAAAAGAAAAAGTATGCATCATCTTACTATAAAATAAAGTGGAGAAAACACAAATAAGACTTTTTTCCACACAGGTTTAATCGGCTATTTCCTGATATTCTTCAATGCGTTCTGATATTGACTGGTAATTGTGTTTGATACTTTCTTAGACTATTTCTGCCTCTGGCTGATGTGTATTTTCTTTCCAAACTCCACCAGAGCCTATGATTACACAGCATCCTATCTGTGGAAAACGGCAGTGCAGGGATAGGGAAGAAAACTATAGGCATCCAAAGGAGCCCGGCTAGCTCAGTCGGTAGAGCATGAGACTCTTAATCTCAGGGTCGTTGGTGCGAGCCCCACGTTGGGCGAAAACAACTAAAATTTTAATGCTTTTTGACCAAAAAAATTAGAAATTGAAAGTCTCTTTACAATATTTGCAATATTTTGATTGTTAACATGCAATATATGAATGCATGTCTGGATGATGTGTAATGGGGCAATACCACACCTTAATGTATTCACTGTAAAAGAAATAGTATGTATCATCTTACTATAAAATAAAGTGGAGAAAACACAAATAAGACTTTTTTCCACACAGGTTTAATCGGCTATTTCCTGATATTCTTCAATGCGTTCTGATATTGACTGGTAATTGTGTTTGATACTTTCTTAGACTATTTCTGCCTCTGGCTGATGTGTATTTTCTTTCCAAACTCCACCAGAGCCTATGATTACACAGCATCCTATCTGTGGAAAACGGCAGTGCAGGGATAGGGAAGAAAACTATAGGTATCCAAAGGAGCCCGGCTAGCTCAGTCGGTAGAGCATGAGACTCTTAATCTCAGGGTCGTGGGTTCGAGCCCCACGTTGGGCGAAATCAACTAAAATTGTAGGACTTTTTGACCAAAAAAATACATCCTATCTGTCGAAAACGGCAGTGCAGGGATAGGGAAGAAAACTATAGGCATCCAAAGGAGCCCGGCTAGCTCAGTCGGTAGAGCATGAGACTCTTAATCACAGGGTCGTGGGTTTGAGCCCCACGTTGGGCGAAAACAACTAAAATTTTAGTGCTTTTTGACCAAAAAAATAGAAATTGAAAGTCTCTTTACAATATTTGCAATATTTTCATTGTTAACATGCAATATATGAATGCATGTCTGGATGATGTGTAATGGGGCAATACCACACCTTAATGTATTCACTGTAAAAGAAAAAGTATGTATCATCTTACTATAAAATAAAGTGGAGAAAACACAAGTAAGACTTTTTTCCACACATGTTTAATCGGCTATTTCCTGATATTCTTCAATGCGTTCTGATATTGACTGGTAATTGTGTTTGATACTTTCTTAGACTATTTCTGCCTCTGGCTGATGTGTATTTTCTTTCCAAACTCCACCAGAGCCTATGATTACACAGCATCCTATCTGTGGAAAGCGGCAGTGCAGGGATAGGGAAGAAAACTATAGGCATCCAAAGGAGCCCGGCTAGCTCAGTCGGTAGAGCATGAGACTCTTAATCTCAGGGTCCCACGTTGGGCGAAAACAACTAAAATTGTAGTGCTTTTTGACCAAAAAAATACATCCTATCTGTGGAAAACGGTAGTGCAGGGATAGGGAAGAAAACTATAGGCATCCAAAGGAGCCCGGCTAGCTCAGTCGGTAGAGCATGAGACTCTTAATCTCAGGGTCGTGGGTTCGAGCCCCACGTTTGGCGAAAACAACTAAAATTTTAGTGCTTTTTGACCAAAAAAATAGAAATTGAAAGTCTCTTTGCAATATTTTCATTGTTAACATGCAATATATGAATGCATGTCTGGATGATGTGTAATGGGGCAATACCATACCTTAATGTATTCACTGTAAAATAAAAAGTATGTATCATCTTATTATAAAATAAAGTGGAGAAAACACAAATAAGACTTTTTTCCACAAAGGTTTAATCGGCTATTTCCTGATATTCTTCAATGCGTTCTGATATTGACTGGTAATTGTGTTTGATACTTTCTTAGACTATTTCTGCCTCTGGCTGATGTGTATTTTCTTTCCAAACTCCACCAGAGCCTATGATTACACAGCATCCTATCTGTGGAAAACGGCAGTCCAGGGATAGGGAAGAAAACTATAGGCATCCAAAGGAGCCCGGCTAGCTCAGTCGGTAGAGCATGAGACTCTTAATCTCAGGGTCGTGGGTTCGAGCCCCACGTTGGGCGAAAACAATTAAAATGTTAGTGCTTTTTGACCAAAAAAATAGAAATTGAAAGTCTCTTTGCAATATTTTCATTGTTAACATGCAATATATGAATGCATGTCTGGATGATGTGTAATGGGGCAATACCATACCTTAATGTATTCACTGTAAAAGAAAAAGTATGCATCATCTTACTATAAAATAAAGTGGAGAAAACACAAATAAGACTTTTTTCCACACAGGTTTAATCGGCTATTTCCTGATATTCTTCAATGCGTTCTGATATTGGCTGGTAATTGTGTTTGATACTTTCTTAGACTATTTCTGCCTCTGGCTGATGTGTATTTTCTTTCCAAACTCCACCAGAGCCTATGATTACACAGCATCCTATCTGTGGAAAGCGGCAGTGCAGGGATAGGGAAGAAAACTATAGGCTACCAAAGGAGCCCGGCTAGCTCAGTCGGTAGAGCATGAGACTCTTAATCTCAGGGTCGTGGGTGCGAACCCCACGTTGGGCGAAAACAACTAAAATTTTAGTGCTTTTTGACCAAAAAAATAGAAATTTAAAGTCTCTTTACAATATTTGCAATATTTTGATTGTTAACATGCAATATATGAATGCATGTCTGGATGATGTGTAATGGGGCAATACCACACCTTAATGTATTCACTGTAAAAGAAAAAGTATGTATCATCTTACTATAAAATAAAGTGGAGAAAACACAAATAAGACTTTTTTCCACACAGGTTTAATCGGCTATTTCCTGATATTCTTCAATGCGTTCTGATATTGACTGGTAATTGTGTTTGATACTTTCTTAGACTATTTCTGCCTCTGGCTGATGTGTATTTTCTTTCCAAACTCCACCAGAGCCTATGATTACACAGCATCCTATTTGTGGAAAACGGCAGTGCAGGGATAGGGAAGAAAACTATAGGCATCCAAAGGAGCCCGGCTAGCTCAGTCGGTAGAGCATGAGACTCTTAATCTCAGGGTCGTGGGTTCGAGCCCCACGTTGGGCGAAAACAACTAAAATTTTAGTGCTTTTTGACCAAAAAAATAGAAATTGAAAGTCTCTTTACAATATTTGCAATATTTTGATTGTTAACATGCAATATATGAATGCATGTCTGGATGATGTGTAATGGGGCAATACCACACCTTAATGTATTCACTGTAAAAGAAAAAGTATGTATCATCTTACTATAAAATAAAGTGGAGAAAACACAAATAAGACTTTTTTCCACGCAGGTTTAATCGGCTATTTCCTGATATTCTTCAATGCGTTCTGATATTGACCGGTAATTGTGTTTGATACTTTCTTAGACTATTTCTGCCTCTGGCTGATGTGTATTTTCTTTCCAAACTCCACCAGAGCCTATGATTACACAGCATCCTATCTGTGGAAAACGGCAGTGCAGGGATAGGGAAGAAAACTATAGGCATCCAAAGGAGCCCGGCTAGCTCAGTCGGTAGAGCATGAGACTCTTAATCTCAGGGTCGTGGGTTCGAGCCCCACGTTGGGCGAAAACAACTAAAATTGTAGTGCTTTTTGACCAAAAAAATACATCCTATCTGTGGAAAACGGCAGTGCAGGGATAGGGAAGAAAACTATAGGCATCCAAAGGAGCCCGGCTAGCTCAGTCGGTAGAGCATGAGACTCTTAATCTCAGGGTCGTGGGTGCGAGCCCCACGTTGGCGAAAACAACTAAAATTTTAGTGCTTTTTGACCAAAAAAATAGAAATTGAAAGTCTCTTTACAATATTTGCAATATTTTCATTGTTAACATGCAATATATGAATGCATGTCTGGATGCATGTCTTGACCAAAAAAATAGAAATTGAAAGTCTCTTTACAATATTTGCAATATTTTCATTGTTAACATGCAATGTATGAATGCATGTCTGGATGATGTGTAATGGGGCAATACCATACCTTAATGTATTCACTGTAAAAGAAAAAGTATGCATCATCTTACTATAAAATAAAGTGGAGAAAACACAAATAAGACTTTTTTCCACACAGTTTAATCGGCTATTTCCTGATATTCTTCAATGCGTTCTGATATTGACTGGTAATTGTGTTTGATACTTTCTTAGACTATTTCTGCCTCTGGCTGATGTGTATTTTCTTTCCAAACTCCACCAGAGCCTATGATTACACAGCATCCTATCTGTGGAAAGCGGCAGTGCAGGGATAGGGAAGAAAACTATAGGCATCCAAAGGAGCCTGGCTATTTCAGTTGGTAGAGCATCAGACTCTTAATCTCATGGGTCGTGGGTTCGAGCCCCACGTTGGGCAAAAACAACTAAAATTGTAGTGCTTTTTGACCAAAAAAATAGAAATTGAAAGTCTCTTTACAATATTTGCAATATTTTCATTGTTAACATGCAATATATGAATGCATGTCTGGATGATGTGTAATGGGGCAATACCATACCTTAATGTATTCACTATAAAATAAAAAGTATGTATCATCTTATTATAAAATAAAGTGGAGAAAACACAAATAAGACTTTTTTCCACAAAGGTTTAATCGGCTATTTCCTGATATTCTTCAATGCGTTCTGATATTGACTGGTAATTGTGTTTGATACTTTCTTAGACTATTTCTGCCTCTGGCTGATGTGTATTTTCTTTCCAAACTCCACCAGAGCCTATGATTACACAGCATCCTATCTGTGGAAAACGGCAGTGCAGGGATAGGGAAGAAAACTATAGGCATCCAAAGGAGCCCGGCTAGCTCAGTCGGTAGAGCATGAGACTCTTAATCTCCGGGTCGTGGGTTCGAGCCCCACGTTGGGCAAAAACAATTAAAATGTTAGTGCTTTTTGACCAAAAAAATAGAAATTGAAAGTCTCTTTGCAATATTTTCATTGTTAACATGCAATATATGAATGCATGTCTGGATGATGTGTAATGGGGCAATACCATACCTTAATGTATTCACTGTAAAAGAAAAAGTATGCATCATCTTACTATAAAATAAAGTGGAGAAAACACAAATAAGACTTTTTTCCACACAGGTTTAATCGGCTATTTCCTGATATTCTTCAATGCGTTCTGATATTGACTGGTAATTGTGTTTGATACTTTCTTAGACTATTTCTGCCTCTGGCTGATGTGTATTTTCTTTCCAAACTCCACCAGAGCCTATGATTACACAGCATCCTATCTGTGGAAAGCGGCAGTGCAGGGATAGGGAAGAAAACTATAGGCCTCCAAAGGAGCCCGGCTAGCTCAGTCGGTAGAGCATGAGACTCTTAATCTCAGGGTCGTGGGTGCGAACCCCACGTTGGGCGAAAACAATTAAAATTTTAGTGCTTTTTGACCAAAAAAATAGAAATTGAAAGTCTCTTTGCAATATTTTGATTGTTAACATGCAATATATGAATGCATGTCTGGATGATGTGTAATGGGGCAATACCATACCTTAATGTATTCACTGTAAAAGAAAAAGTATGCATCATCTTACTATAAAATAAAGTGGAGAAAACACAAATAAGACTTTTTTCCACACAGGTTTAATCGGCTATTTCCTGATATTCTTCAATGCGTTCTGATATTGACTGGTAATTGTGTTTGATACTTTCTTAGACTATTTCTGCCTCTGGCTGATGTGTATTTTCTTTCCAAACTCCACCAGAGCCTATGATTACACAGCATCCTATCTGTGGAAAGCGGCAGTGCAGGGATAGGGAAGAAAACTATAGGCCTCCAAAGGAGCCCGGCTAGCTCAGTCGGTAGAGCATGAGACTCTTAATCTCAGGGTCGTGGGTGCGAACCCCACGTTGGGCGAAAACAACTAAAATTTTAGTGCTTTTTGACCAAAAAAATAGAAATTGAAAGTCTCTTTACAATATTTGCAATATTTTCATTGTTAACATGCAATATATGAATGCATGTCTGGGTGATGTGTAATGGGGCAATACCATACCTTAATGTATTCACTGTAAAATAAAAAGTATGTATCATCTTATTATAAAATAAAGTGGAGAAAACACAAATAAGACTTTTTTCCACAAAGGTTTAATCGGCTATTTCCTGATATTCTTCAATGCGTTCTGATATTGACTGGTAATTGTGTTTGATACTTTCTTAGACTATTTCTGCCTCTGGCTGATGTGTATTTTCTTTCCAAACTCCACCAGAGCCTATGATTACACAGCATCCTATCTGTGGAAAACGGCAGTGCAGGGATAGGGAAGAAAACTATAGGCATCCAAAGGAGCCCGGCTAGCTCAGTCGGTAGAGCATGAGACTCTTAATCTCCGGGTCGTGGGTTCGAGCCCCACGTTGGGCGAAAACAATTAAAATTTTAGTGCTTTTTGACCAAAAAAATAGAAATTGAAAGTCTCTTTGCAATATTTTCATTGTTAACATGCAATATATGAATGCATGTCTGGATGATGTGTAATGGGGCAATACCATACCTTAATGTATTCACTGTAAAAGAAAAAGTATGCATCATCTTACTATAAAATAAAGTGGAGAAAACACAAATAAGACTTTTTTCCACACAGGTTTAATCAGCTATTTCCTGATATTCTTCAATGCGTTCTGATATTGACTGGTAATTGTGTTTGATACTTTCTTAGACTATTTCTGCCTCTGGCTGATGTGTATTTTCTTTCCAAACTCCACCAGAGCCTATGATTACACAGCATCCTATCTGTGGAAAGCGGCAGTGCAGGGATAGGGAAGAAAACTATAGGCCTCCAAAGGAGCCTGACTAGCTCAGTCGGTAGAGCATGAGACTATTAATCTCAGGGTCGTGGGTGCGAACCCCACGTTGGGCGAAAACAACTAAAATTTTAGTGCTTTTTGACCAAAAAAATAGAAATTGAAAGTCTCTTTACAATATTTGCAATATTTTGATTGTTAACATGCAATATATGAATGCATGTCTGGATGATGTGTAATGGGGCAATACCACACCTTAATGTATTCACTGTAAAAGAAAAAGTATGTATCATCTTACTATAAAATAAAGTGGTGAAAACACAAATAAGACTTTTTTCCACACAGGTTTAATCGGCTATTTCCTGATATTCTTCAATGCGTTCTGATATTGACTGGTAATTGTGTTTGATACTTTCTTAGACTATTTCTGCCTCTGGCTGATGTGTATTTTCTTTCCAAACTCCACCAGAGCCTATGATTACACAGCATCCTATCTGTGGAAAACGGCAGTGTAGGGATAGGGAAGAAAACTATAGGCATCCAAAGGAGCCCGGCTAGCTCAGTCGGTAGAGCATGAGACTCTTAATCTCAGGGTCGTGGGTTCAAGCCCCACGTTGGGCGAAAACAACTAAAATTGTAGTGCTTTTTGACCAAAAAAATACATCCTATCTGTGGAAAACGGCAGTGCAGGGATAGGGAAGAAAACTATAGGCATCCAAAGGAGCCCGGCTAGCTCAGTCTGTAGAGCATGAGACTCTTAATCTCAGGGTCGTGGGTTCGAGCCCCACGTTGGCGAAAACAACTAAAATTTTAGTGCTTTTTGACCAAAAAAATAGAAATTGAAAGTCTCTTTACAATATTTGCAATATTTTGATTGTTAACATGCAATATATGAATGCATGTCTGGATGATGTGTAATGGGGCAATACCACACCTTAATGTATTCACTGTAAAAGAAAAAGTATGTATCATCTTACTGTAAAATAAAGTGGAGAAAACACAAATAAGACTTTTTTCCACACAGGTTTAATCGGCTATTTCCTGATATTCTTCAATGCGTTCTGATATTGACTGGTAATTGTGTTTGATACTTTCTTAGACTATTTCTGCCTCTGGCTGATGTGTATTTTCTTTCCAAACTCCACCAGAGCCTATGATTACACAGCATCCTATCTGTGGAAAACGGCAGTGCAGGGATAGGGAAGAAAACTATAGGCATCCAAAAGAGCCCAGCTAGCTCAGTCGGTAGAGCATGAGACTCTTAATCTCAGGGTCGTGGGTTCGAGCCCCACGTTGGGCGAAAACAACTAAAATTTTAGTGCTTTTTGACCAAAAAAATAGAAATTGAAAGTCTCTTTGCAATATTTTCATTGTTAACATGCAATATATGAATGCATGTCTGGATGATGTGTAATGGGGCAATACCATACCTTAATGTATTCACTGTAAAAGAAAAAGTATGTATCATCTTACTTTAAAATAAAGTGGAGAAAACACAAATAAGACTTTTTTCTACACAGGTTTAATCGGCTATTTCCTGATATTCTTCAATGCGTTCTGATATTGACTGGTAATTGTGTTTGATACTTTCTTAGACTATTTCTGCCTCTGGCTGATGTGTATTTTCTTTCCAAACTCCACCAGAGCCTATGATTACACAGCATCCTATCTGTGGAAAACGGCAGTGCAGGGATAGGGAAGAAAACTATAGGTATCCAAAGGAGCCCGGCTAGATCAGTCGGTAGAGCATGAGACTCTTAATCTCAGGGTCGTGGGTTCGAGCCCCACGTTGGGCGAAAACAACTAAAATTGTAGGACTTTTTGACCAAAAAAATACATCCTATCTGTGGAAAACGGCAGTGCAGGGATAGGGAAGAAAACTATAGGCATCCAAAGGAGCCCGGCTAGCTCAGTCGGTAGAGCATGAGACTCTTAATCTCAGGGTCGTGGGTGCGAACCCCACGTTGGGCGAAAACAACTAAAATTTTAGTGCTTTTTGACCAAAAAAATAGAAATTGAAAGTCTCTTTACAATATTTGCAATATTTTCATTGTTAACATGCAATATATGAATGCATGTCTGGATGATGTGTAATGGGGCAATACCACACCTTAATGTATTCACTGTAAAAGAAAAAGTATGTATCATCTTACTATAAAATAAAGTGGAGAAAACACAAATAAGACTTTTTTCCACACAGGTTTAATCGGCTATTTCCTGATATTCTTCAATGCGTTCTGATATTGACTGGTAATTGTGTTTGATACTTTCTTAGACTATTTCTGCCTCTGGCTGATGTGTATTTTCTTTCCAAACTCCACCAGAGCCTATGATTACACAGCATCCTATCTGTGGAAAGCGGCAGTGCATGGATAGGGAAGAAAACTATAGGCATCCAAAGGAGCCCGGCTAGCTCAGTCGGTAGAGCATGAGACTCTTAATCTCAGGGTCGTCGGTTTGAGCCCCAGGTTGGGCGAAAACAACTAAAATTTTAGTGGTTTTTGACCAAAAAAATAGAAATTGAAAGTCTCTTTGCAATATTTTCATTGTTAACATGCAATATATGAATGCATGTCTGGATGATGTGTAATGGGGCAATACCACACCTTAATGTATTCACTGTAAAAGAAAAAGTATGCATCATCTTACTATAAAATAAAGTGGAGAAAACACAAATAAGACTTTTTTCCACACAGGTTTAATCGGCTATTTCCTGATATTCTTCAATGCGTTCTGATATTGACTGGTAATTGTGTTTGATACTTTCTTAGACTATTTCTGCCTCTGGCTGATGTGTATTTTCTTTCCAAACTCCACCAGAGCCTATGATTACACAGCATCCTATCTGTGGAAAACGGCAGTGCAGGGATAGGGAAGAAAACTATAGGCATCCAAAGGAGCCCGGCTAGCTCAGTCGGTAGAGCATGAGACTCTTAATCTCAGGGTCGTGGGTGCGAGCCCCACGTTGGGCGAAAACAACTAAAATTTTAATGCTTTTTGACCAAAAAAATTAGAAATTGAAAGTCTCTTTACAATATTTGCAATATTTTGATTGTTAACATGCAATATATGAATGCATGTCTGGATGATGTGTAATGGGGCAATACCACACCTTAATGTATTCACTGTAAAAGAAATAGTATGTATCATCTTACTATAAAATAAAGTGGAGAAAACACAAATAAGACTTTTTTCCACACAGGTTTAATCGGCTATTTCCTGATATTCTTCAATGCGTTCTGATATTGACTGGTAATTGTGTTTGATACTTTCTTAGACTATTTCTGCCTCTGGCTGATGTGTATTTTCTTTCCAAACTCCACCAGAGCCTATGATTACACAGCATCCTATCTGTGGAAAACGGCAGTGCAGGGATAGGGAAGAAAACTATAGGTATCCAAAGGAGCCCGGCTAGCTCAGTCGGTAGAGCATGAGACTCTTAATCTCAGGGTCGTGGGTTCGAGCCCCACGTTGGGCGAAATCAACTAAAATTGTAGGACTTTTTGACCAAAAAAATACATCCTATCTGTCGAAAACGGCAGTGCAGGGATAGGGAAGAAAACTATAGGCATCCAAAGGAGCCCGGCTAGCTCAGTCGGTAGAGCATGAGACTCTTAATCACAGGGTCGTGGGTTTGAGCCCCACGTTGGGCGAAAACAACTAAAATTTTAGTGCTTTTTGACCAAAAAAATAAAAATTGAAAGTCTCTTTACAATATTTGCAATATTTTCATTGTTAACATGCAATATATGAATGCATGTCTGGATGATGTGTAATGGGGCAATACCACACCTTAATGTATTCACTGTAAAAGAAAAAGTATGTATCATCTTACTATAAAATAAAGTGGAGAAAACACAAGTAAGACTTTTTTCCACACATGTTTAATCGGCTATTTCCTGATATTCTTCAATGCGTTCTGATATTGACTGGTAATTGTGTTTGATACTTTCTTAGACTATTTCTGCCTCTGGCTGATGTGTATTTTCTTTCCAAACTCCACCAGAGCCTATGATTACACAGCATCCTATCTGTGGAAAGCGGCAGTGCAGGGATAGGGAAGAAAACTATAGGCATCCAAAGGAGCCCGGCTAGCTCAGTCGGTAGAGCATGAGACTCTTAATCTCAGGGTCCCACGTTGGGCGAAAACAACTAAAATTGTAGTGCTTTTTGACCAAAAAAATACATCCTATCTGTGGAAAACGGTAGTGCAGGGATAGGGAAGAAAACTATAGGCATCCAAAGGAGCCCGGCTAGCTCAGTCGGTAGAGCATGAGACTCTTAATCTCAGGGTCGTGGGTTCGAGCCCCACGTTTGGCGAAAACAACTAAAATTTTAGTGCTTTTTGACCAAAAAAATAGAAATTGAAAGTCTCTTTGCAATATTTTCATTGTTAACATGCAATATATGAATGCATGTCTGGATGATGTGTAATGGGGCAATACCATACCTTAATGTATTCACTGTAAAATAAAAAGTATGTATCATCTTATTATAAAATAAAGTGGAGAAAACACAAATAAGACTTTTTTCCACAAAGGTTTAATCGGCTATTTCCTGATATTCTTCAATGCGTTCTGATATTGACTGGTAATTGTGTTTGATACTTTCTTAGACTATTTCTGCCTCTGGCTGATGTGTATTTTCTTTCCAAACTCCACCAGAGCCTATGATTACACAGCATCCTATCTGTGGAAAACGGCAGTCCAGGGATAGGGAAGAAAACTATAGGCATCCAAAGGAGCCCGGCTAGCTCAGTCGGTAGAGCATGAGACTCTTAATCTCAGGGTCGTGGGTTCGAGCCCCACGTTGGGCGAAAACAATTAAAATTTTAGTGCTTTTTGACCAAAAAAATAGAAATTGAAAGTCTCTTTGCAATATTTTCATTGTTAACATGCAATATATGAATGCATGTCTGGATGATGTGTAATGGGGCAATACCATACCTTAATGTATTCACTGTAAAAGAAAAAGTATGCATCATCTTACTATAAAATAAAGTGGAGAAAACACAAATAAGACTTTTTTCCACACAGGTTTAATCGGCTATTTCCTGATATTCTTCAATGCGTTCTGATATTGGCTGGTAATTGTGTTTGATACTTTCTTAGACTATTTCTGCCTCTGGCTGATGTGTATTTTCTTTCCAAACTCCACCAGAGCCTATGATTACACAGCATCCTAACTGTGGAAAGCGGAAGTGCAGGGATAGGGAAGAAAACTATAGGCTACCAAAGGAGCCCGGCTAGCTCAGTCGGTAGAGCATGAGACTCTTAATCTCAGGGTCGTGGGTGCGAACCCCACGTTGGGCGAAAACAACTAAAATTTTAGTGCTTTTTGACCAAAAAAATAGAAATTGAAAGTCTCTTTACAATATTTGCAATATTTTGATTGTTAACATGCAATATATGAATGCATGTCTGGATGATGTGTAATGGGGCAATACCACACCTTAATGTATTCACTGTAAAAGAAAAAGTATGTATCATCTTACTATAAAATAAAGTGGAGAAAACACAAATAAGACTTTTTTCCACACAGGTTTAATCGGCTATTTCCTGATATTCTTCAATGCGTTCTGATATTGACTGGTAATTGTGTTTGATACTTTCTTAGACTATTTCTGCCTCTGGCTGATGTGTATTTTCTTTCCAAACTCCACCAGAGCCTATGATTACACAGCATCCTATTTGTGGAAAACGGCAGTGCAGGGATAGGGAAGAAAACTATAGGCATCCAAAGGAGCCCGGCTAGCTCAGTCGGTAGAGCATGAGACTCTTAATCTCAGGGTCGTGGGTTCGAGCCCCACGTTGGGCGAAAACAACTAAAATTTTAGTGCTTTTTGACCAAAAAAATAGAAATTGAAAGTCTCTTTACAATATTTGCAATATTTTGATTGTTAACATGCAATATATGAATGCATGTCTGGATGATGTGTAATGGGGCAATACCACACCTTAATGTATTCACTGTAAAAGAAAAAGTATGTATCATCTTACTATAAAATAAAGTGGAGAAAACACAAATAAGACTTTTTTCCACGCAGGTTTAATCGGCTATTTCCTGATATTCTTCAATGCGTTCTGATATTGACCGGTAATTGTGTTTGATACTTTCTTAGACTATTTCTGCCTCTGGCTGATGTGTATTTTCTTTCCAAACTCCACCAGAGCCTATGATTACACAGCATCCTATCTGTGGAAAACGGCAGTGCAGGGATAGGGAAGAAAACTATAGGCATCCAAAGGAGCCCGGCTAGCTCAGTCGGTAGAGCATGAGACTCTTAATCTCAGGGTCGTGGGTTCGAGCCCCACGTTGGGCGAAAACAACTAAAATTGTAGTGCTTTTTGACCAAAAAAATACATCCTATCTGTGGAAAACGGCAGTGCAGGGATAGGGAAGAAAACTATAGGCATCCAAAGGAGCCCGGCTAGCTCAGTCGGTAGAGCATGAGACTCTTAATCTCAGGGTCGTGGGTGCGAGCCCCACGTTGGCGAAAACAACTAAAATTTTAGTGCTTTTTGACCAAAAAAATAGAAATTGAAAGTCTCTTTACAATATTTGCAATATTTTCATTGTTAACATGCAATATATGAATGCATGTCTGGATGCATGTCTTGACCAAAAAAATAGAAATTGAAAGTCTCTTTACAATATTTGCAATATTTTCATTGTTAACATGCAATGTATGAATGCATGTCTGGATGATGTGTAATGGGGCAATACCATACCTTAATGTATTCACTGTAAAAGAAAAAGTATGCATCATCTTACTATAAAATAAAGTGGAGAAAACACAAATAAGACTTTTTTCCACACAGTTTAATCGGCTATTTCCTGATATTCTTCAATGCGTTCTGATATTGACTGGTAATTGTGTTTGATACTTTCTTAGACTATTTCTGCCTCTGGCTGATGTGTATTTTCTTTCCAAACTCCACCAGAGCCTATGATTACACAGCATCCTATCTGTGGAAAGCGGCAGTGCAGGGATAGGGAAGAAAACTATAGGCATCCAAAGGAGCCTGGCTATTTCAGTTGGTAGAGCATGAGACTCTTAATCTCATGGGTCGTGGGTTCGAGCCCCACGTTGGGCAAAAACAACTAAAATTGTAGTGCTTTTTGACCAAAAAAATAGAAATTGAAAGTCTCTTTACAATATTTGCAATATTTTCATTGTTAACATGCAATATATGAATGCATGTCTGGATGATGTGTAATGGGGCAATACCATACCTTAATGTATTCACTGTAAAATAAAAAGTATGTATCATCTTATTATAAAATAAAGTGGAGAAAACACAAATAAGACTTTTTTCCACAAAGGTTTAATCGGCTATTTCCTGATATTCTTCAATGCGTTCTGATATTGACTGGTAATTGTGTTTGATACTTTCTTAGACTATTTCTGCCTCTGGCTGATGTGTATTTTCTTTCCAAACTCCACCAGAGCCTATGATTACACAGCATCCTATCTGTGGAAAACGGCAGTGCAGGGATAGGGAAGAAAACTATAGGCATCCAAAGGAGCCCGGCTAGCTCAGTCGGTAGAGCATGAGACTCTTAATCTCCGGGTCGTGGGTTCGAGCCCCACGTTGGGCAAAAACAATTAAAATGTTAGTGCTTTTTGACCAAAAAAATAGAAATTGAAAGTCTCTTTGCAATATTTTCATTGTTAACATGCAATATATGAATGCATGTCTGGATGATGTGTAATGGGGCAATACCATACCTTAATGTATTCACTGTAAAAGAAAAAGTATGCATCATCTTACTATAAAATAAAGTGGAGAAAACACAAATAAGACTTTTTTCCACACAGGTTTAATCGGCTATTTCCTGATATTCTTCAATGCGTTCTGATATTGACTGGTAATTGTGTTTGATACTTTCTTAGACTATTTCTGCCTCTGGCTGATGTGTATTTTCTTTCCAAACTCCACCAGAGCCTATGATTACACAGCATCCTATCTGTGGAAAGCGGCAGTGCAGGGATAGGGAAGAAAACTATAGGCCTCCAAAGGAGCCCGGCTAGCTCAGTCGGTAGAGCATGAGACTCTTAATCTCAGGGTCGTGGGTGCGAACCCCACGTTGGGCGAAAACAATTAAAATTTTTGTGCTTTTTGACCAAAAAAATAGAAATTGAAAGTCTCTTTGCAATATTTTGATTGTTAACATGCAATATATGAATGCATGTCTGGA
>NC_090928.1:530698994-530716494 GCF_040938575.1 Ambystoma mexicanum | reverse complement strand
CAGCATCCTATCTGTGGAAAACGGCAGTGCAGGGATAGGGAAGAAAACTATAGGCATACAAAGGAGCCCGGCTAGCTCAGTCGGTAGAGCATGAGACTCTTAATCTCAGGGTCGTGGGTTCGAGCCCCACGTTGGGCGAAAACAACTAAAATTTTAGTGCTTTTTGACCAAAAAAATAGAAATTGAAAGTCTCTTTACAATATTTGCAATATTTTCATTGTTAACATGCAATATATGAATGCATGTCTGGATGATGTGTAATGGGGCAATACCATACCTTAATGTATTCACTGTAAAAGAAAAAGTATGTATCATCTTATTATAAAATAAAGTGGAGAAAACACAAATAAGACATTTTTTCACACAGGTTCAGTCAGCTATTTCCTGATATTCTTCAAAGCGTTCTGATATTGACTGGTAATTGTGTTTGATACTTTCTTAGACTATTTCTGCCTCTGGCTGATGTGTATTTTCTTTCCAAACTCCACCAGAGCCTATGATTGCACAGCATCCTATCTGTGGAAACCGGCAGTGCAGGGATAGGGAAGAAAACTATAGGCATGCAAAGGAGCCCGGCTAGCTCAGTCGGTAGAGCATGAGACTCTTAATCTCAGGTTCGTGGGTTCGAGCCCCACATTGGGCGAAAACAACTAAAATTTTAGTGCTTTTTGACCAAAAAAATAGAAATTGAAAGTCTCTTTACAATATTTGCAATATTTTGATTGTTAACATGCAATATATGAATGCATGTCTGGATGATGTGTAATGGGGCAATACCACACCTTAATGTATTCACTGTCAAAGAAAAAGTATGTATCATCTTACTGTAAAATAAAGTGGAGAAAACACAAATAAGACTTTTTTCCACACAGGTTTAATCGGCTATTTCCTGATATTCTTCAATGCGTTCTGATATTGACTGGTAATTGTGTTTGATACTTTCTTAGACTATTTCTGCCTCTGGCTGATGTGTATTTTCTTTCCAAACTCCACCAGAGCCTATGATTACACAGCATCCTATCTGTGGAAAACGGCAGTGCAGGGATAGGGAAGAAAACTATAGGCATCCAAAGGAGCCCGGCTAGCTCAGTCGGAAGAGCATGAGACTCTTAATCTCAGGGTCGTGGGTTCGAGCCCCACATTGGGCGAAAACAACTAAAATTTTAGTGCTTTTTGACCAAAAAAATAGAAATTGAAAGTCTCTTTACAATATTTGCAATATTTTCATTGTTAACATGCAATATATGAATGCATGTCTGGATGCATGTCTTGACCAAAAAAATAGAAATTGAAAGTCTCTTTACAATATTTGCAATATTTTCATTGTTAACATGCAATGTATGAATGCATGTCTGGATGATGTGTAATGGGGCAATACCATACCTTAATGTATTCACTGTAAAAGAAAAAGTATGTATCATCTTACTGTAAAATAAAGTGGAGAAAACACAAATAAGACTTTTTTCCACACAGGTTTAATCGGCTATTTCCTGATATTCTTCAATGCGTTCTGATATTGACTGGTAATTGTGTTTGATACTTTCTTAGACTATTTCTGCCTCTGGCTGATGTGTATTTTCTTTCCAAACTCCACCAGAGCCTATGATTACACAGCATCCTATCTGTGGAAAACGGCAGTGCAGGGATAGGGAAGAAAACTATAGGCATCCAAAGGAGCCCGGCTAGCTCAGTCGGTAGAGCATGATACTCTTAATCTGAGGGTCGTGGGTTCGAGCCCACGTTGGGCGAACACAACTAAAATTGTAATGCTTTTTGACCAAAAAAATACAGCCTATCTGTGGAAAACGGCAGTGCAGGGATAGGGAAGAAAACTATAGGCAGCCAAAGGAGCCTGGCTAGCTCAGTCGGTAGAGCATGAGACTCTTAATCTCAGGGTCGTGGGTTCGAGCCCCACGTTGGGTGAAAACAACTAAAATTTTAGTGCTTTTTGACCAAAAAAATAGAAATTGAAAGTCTCTTTACAATATTTGCAATATTTTCATTGTTAACATGCAATATATGAATGCATGTCTGGATGATGTGTAATGGGGCAATACCATACCTTAATGTATTCACTGTAAAAGAAAAAGTATGCATCATCTTACTATAAAATAAAGTGGAGAAAACACAAATAAGACTTTTTTCCACACAGGTTTAATCGGCTATTTCCTGATATTCTTCAATGCGTTCTGATATTGACTGGTAATTGTGTTTGATACTTTCTTAGACTATTTCTGCCTCTGGCTGATGTGTATTTTCTTTCCAAATTCCACCAGAGTACATCCTATCTGTGGAAAACGGCAGTGCAGGGATAGGGAAGAAAACTATAAGCATCCAAAGAAGCCCGGCTAGCTCAGTCGGTAGAGCATGAGACTCTTAATCTCAGGGTCGTGGGTTCGAGCCCCACGTTGGGCGAAAACAACTAAAATTTTAGTGCTTTTTGACCAAAAAAATAGAAATTGAAAGTCTCTTACAATATTTGCAATATTTTCATTGTTAACATGCAATATATGAATGCATGTCTGGATGCATGTCTTGACCAAAAAAATAGAAATTGAAAGTCTCTTTACAATATTTGCAATATTTTCATTGTTAACATGCAATGTATGAATGCATGTCTGGATGATGTGTAATGGGGCAATACCATACCTTAATGTATTCACTGTAAAAGAAAAAGTATGCATCATCTTACTATAAAATAAAGTGGAGAAAACACAAATAAGACTTTTTTCCACACAGTTTAATCGGCTATTTCCTGATATTCTTCAATGCGTTCTGATATTGACTGGTAATTGTGTTTGATACTTTCTTAGACTATTTCTGCCTCTGGCTGATGTGTATTTTCTTTCCAAACTCCACCAGAGCCTATGATTACACAGCATCCTATCTGTGGAAAGCGGCAGTGCAGGGATAGGGAAGAAAACTATAGGCATCCAAAGGAGCCTGGCTAGTTCAGTTGGTAGAGCATGAGACTCTTAATCTCAGGGTCGTGGGTTCGAGCCCCACGTTGGGCAAAAACAACTAAAATTGTAGTGCTTTTTGACCAAAAAAATAGAAATTGAAAGTCTCTTTACAATATTTGCAATATTTTCATTGTTAACATGCAATATATGAATGCATGTCTGGATGATGTGTAATGGGGCAATACCATACCTTAATGTATTCACTGTAAAATAAAAAGTATGTATCATCTTATTATAAAATAAAGTGGAGAAAACACAAATAAGACTTTTTTTCACACAGGTTCAGTCAGCTATTTCTTTATATTCTTCAAAGCGTTCTGATATTGACTGGTAATTGTGTTTGATACTTTCTTAGACTATTTCTGCCTCTGGCTGATGTGTATTTTCTTTCCAAACTCCACCAGAGCCTATGATTACACAGCATCCTATCTGTGGAAAACGGCAGTGCAGGGATAGGGAAGAAAACTATAGACATCCAAAGGAGCCCGGCTAGCTCAGTCGGTAGAGCATGAGACTCTTAATCTCAGGGTCGTGGGTTCGAGCCCCACGTTGGGCGAAAACAACTAAAATTTTAGTGCTTTTTGACCAAAAAAATAGAAATTGAAAGTCTCTTTGCAATATTTGCAATATTTTCATTGTTAACATGCAATATATGAATGCATGTCTGGATGCATGTCTTGACCAAAAAAATAGAAATTGAAAGTCTCTTTACAATATTTGCAATATTTTCATTGTTAACATGCAATGTATGAATGCATGTCTGGATGATGTGTAATGGGGCAATACCATACCTTAATGTATTCACTGTAAAAGAAAAAGTATGCATCATCTTACTATAAAATAAAGTGGAGAAAACACAAATAAGACTTTTTTCCACACAGTTTAATCGGCTATTTCCTGATATTCTTCAATGCGTTCTGATATTGACTGGTAATTGTGTTTGATACTTTCTTAGACTATTTCTGCCTCTGGCTGATGTGTATTTTCTTTCCAAACTCCACCAGAGCCTATGATTACACAGCATCCTATCTGTGGAAAGCGGCAGTGCAGGGATAGGGAAGAAAACTATAGGCATCCAAAGGAGCCTAGCTAGTTCAGTTGGTAGAGCATGAGACTCTTAATCTCAGGGCCGTGGGTTCGAGCCCCACGTTGGGCAAAAACAACTAAAATTGTAGTGCTTTTTGACCAAAAAAATAGAAATTGAAAGTCTCTTTACAATATTTGCAATATTTTCATTGTTAACATGCAATATATGAATGCATGTCTGGATGATGTGTAATGGGGCAATACCATACCTTAATGTATTCACTGTAAAATAAAAAGTATGTATCATCTTATTATAAAATAAAGTGGAGAAAACACAAATAAGACTTTTTTTCACACAGGTTTAGTCAGCTATTTCTTTATATTCTTCAAAGCGTTCTGATATTGACTGGTAATTGTGTTTGATACTTTCTTAGACTATTTCTGCCTCTGGCTGATGTGTATTTTCTTTCCAAACTCCACCAGAGCCTATGATTACACAGCATCCTATCTGTGGAAACCGGCAGTGCAGGGATAGGGAAGAAAACTATAGGCATGCAAAGGAGCCCGGCTAGCTCAGTCGGTAGAGCATGAGACTCTTAATCTCAGGGTCGTGGGTTCGAGCCCCACGTTGGGCGAAAACAACTAAAATTCTAGTGCTTTTTGACCAAAAAAATAGAAATTGAAAGTCTCTTTACAATATTTGCAATATTTTCATTGTTAACATGCAATATATGAATGCATGTCTGGATGCATGTCTTGACCACAAAAATAGAAATTGAAAGTCTCTTTACAATATTTGCAATATTTTCATTGTTAACATGCAATGTATGAATGCATGTCTGGATGATGTGTAATAGGGCAATACCATACCTTAATGTATTCACTGTAAAAGAAAAAGTATGCATCATTTTACTATAAAATAAAGTGGAGAAAACACAAATAAGACTTTTTTCCACACAGTTTAATCGGCTATTTCCTGATATTCTTCAATGCGTTCTGATATTGACTGGTAATTGTGTTTGATACTTTCTTAGACTATTTCTGCCTCTGGCTGATGTGTATTTTCTTTCCAAACTCCACCAGAGCCTATGATTACACAGCATCCTATCTGTGGAAAACGGCAGTGCAGGGATAGGGAAGAAAACTATAGGCATACAAAGGAGCCCGGCTAGCTCAGTCGGTAGAGCATGAGACTCTTAATCTCAGGGTCGTGGGTTCGAGCCCCACGTTGGGCGAAAACAACTAAAATTTTAGTGCTTTTTGACCAAAAAAATAGAAATTGAAAGTCTCTTTACAATATTTGCAATATTTTCATTGTTAACATGCAATATATGAATGCATGTCTGGATGATGTGTAATGGGGCAATACCATACCTTAATGTATTCACTGTAAAAGAAAAAGTATGTATCATCTTATTATAAAATAAAGTGGAGAAAACACAAATAAGACATTTTTTCACACAGGTTCAGTCAGCTATTTCCTGATATTCTTCAAAGCGTTCTGATATTGACTGGTAATTGTGTTTGATACTTTCTTAGACTATTTCTGCCTCTGGCTGATGTGTATTTTCTTTCCAAACTCCACCAGAGCCTATGATTGCACAGCATCCTATCTGTGGAAACCGGCAGTGCAGGGATAGGGAAGAAAACTATAGGCATGCAAAGGAGCCCGGCTAGCTCAGTCGGTAGAGCATGAGACTCTTAATCTCAGGTTCGTGGGTTCGAGCCCCACATTGGGCGAAAACAACTAAAATTTTAGTGCTTTTTGACCAAAAAAATAGAAATTGAAAGTCTCTTTACAATATTTGCAATATTTTGATTGTTAACATGCAATATATGAATGCATGTCTGGATGATGTGTAATGGGGCAATACCACACCTTAATGTATTCACTGTCAAAGAAAAAGTATGTATCATCTTACTGTAAAATAAAGTGGAGAAAACACAAATAAGACTTTTTTCCACACAGGTTTAATCGGCTATTTCCTGATATTCTTCAATGCGTTCTGATATTGACTGGTAATTGTGTTTGATACTTTCTTAGACTATTTCTGCCTCTGGCTGATGTGTATTTTCTTTCCAAACTCCACCAGAGCCTATGATTACACAGCATCCTATCTGTGGAAAACGGCAGTGCAGGGATAGGGAAGAAAACTATAGGCATCCAAAGGAGCCCGGCTAGCTCAGTCGGTAGAGCATGAGACTCTTAATCTCAGGGTCGTGGGTTCGAGCCCCACGTTGGGCGAAAACAACTAAAATTTTAGTGCTTTTTGACCAAAAAAATAGAAATTGAAAGTCTCTTTACAATATTTGCAATATTTTCATTGTTAACATGCAATATATGAATGCATGTCTGGATGCATGTCTTGACCAAAAAAATAGAAATTGAAAGTCTCTTTACAATATTTGCAATATTTTCATTGTTAACATGCAATGTATGAATGCATGTCTGGATGATGTGTAATGGGGCAATACCATACCTTAATGTATTCACTGTAAAAGAAAAAGTATGTATCATCTTACTGTAAAATAAAGTGGAGAAAACACAAATAAGACTTCTTTCCACACAGGTTTAATCGGCTATTTCCTGATATTCTTCAATGCGTTCTGATATTGACTGGTAATTGTGTTTGATACTTTCTTAAACTATTTCTGCCTCTGGCTGATGTGTATTTTCTTTCCAAACTCCACCAGAGCCTATGATTACACAGCATCCTATCTGTGGAAAACGGCAGTGCAGGGATAGGGAAGAAAACTATAGGCATCCAAAGGAGCCCGGCTAGCTCAGTCGGTAGAGCATGAGACTCTTAATCTCAGGGTCGTGGGTTCGAGCCCCACGTTGGGTGAAAACAACTAAAATTTTAGTGCTTTTTGACCAAAAAAATAGAAATTGAAAGTCTCTTTACAATATTTGCAATATTTTCATTGTTAACATGCAATATATGAATGCATGTCTGGATGCATGTCTTGACCAAAAAAATAGAAATTGAAAGTCTCTTTACAATATTTGCAATATTTTCATTGTTAACATGCAATGTATGAATGCATGTCTGGATGATGTGTAATGGGGCAATACCATACCTTAATGTATTCACTGTAAAAGAAAAAGTATGCATCATCTTACTATAAAATAAAGTGGAGAAAACACAAATAAGACTTTTTTCCACACAGTTTAATCGGCTATTTCCTGATATTCTTCAATGCGTTCTGATATTGACTGGTAATTGTGTTTGATACTTTCTTAGACTATTTCTGCCTCTGGCTGATGTGTATTTTCTTTCCAAACTCCACCAGAGCCTATGATTACACAGCATCCTATCTGTGGAAAGCGGCAGTGCAGGGATAGGGAAGAAAACTATAGGCATCCAAAGGAGCCTGGCTAGTTCAGTTGGTAGAGCATGAGACTCTTAATCTCAGGGTCGTGGGTTCGAGCCCCACGTTGGGCAAAAACAACTAAAATTGTAGTGCTTTTTGACCAAAAAAATAGAAATTGAAAGTCTCTTTACAATATTTGCAATATTTTCATTGTTAACATGCAATATATGAATGCATGTCTGGATGATGTGTAATGGGGCAATACCATACCTTAATGTATTCACTGTAAAATAAAAAGTATGTATCATCTTATTATAAAATAAAGTGGAGAAAACACAAATAAGACTTTTTTTGTGTTTTCTTTTTCAGTATTCACTGTAAAAGAAAAAGTATTGCCCCATTACACATCATCCAGACATGCATTCATATATTGCATGTTAACAATGAAAATATTGCAAATATTGTAAAGAGACTTTCAATTTCTATTTTTTTGGTCAAAAAGCACTACAATTTTAGTTGTTTTTGCCCAACGTGGGGCTCGAACCTTAATGTATTCACTGTAAAAGAAAAAGTATGCATCATCTTACTATAAAATAAAGTGGAGAAAACACAAATAAGACTTTTTTCCACACAGGTTTAATCGGCTATTTCCTGATATTCTTCAATGCGTTCTGATATTGACTGGTAATTGTGTTTGATACTTTCTTAGACTATTTCTGCCTCTGGCTGATGTGTATTTTCTTTCCAAACTCCACCAGAGCCTATGATTACACAGCATCATATCTGTGGAAAGCGGCAGTGCAGGGATAGGGAAGAAAACTACAGGCGTCCAAAGGAGCCCGGCTAGCTCAGTAGGTAGAGCATGAGACTCTTAATCTCAGGGTCGTGGGTTCCGAGCCCCACGTTGGGCGAAAACAACTAAAATTGTAGTGCTTTTTGACCAAAAAAATACATCCTATCTGTGGAAAACGGCAGTGCAGGGATAGGGAAGAAAACTATAGGCATCCAAAGGAGCCCGGCTAGTTCAGTCCACACAGGTTTAATCGGCTATTTCCTGATATTCTTCAATGCGTTCTGATATTGACTGGTAATTGTGTTTGATACTTTCTTAGACTATTTCTGCCTCTGGCTGATGTGTATTTTCTTTCCAAACTCCACCAGAGCCTATGATTACACAACATCCTATCTGTGGAAAGCGGCAGTGCAGGGATAGGGAAGAAAACTATAGGCATCCAAAGGAGCCCGGCTAGTTCAGTCGGTAGAGCATGAGACTCTTAATCTCAGGGTCGTGGGTTCGAGCCCCACGTTGGGCGTAAACAACTAAAATTGTAGTGCTTTTTGACCAAAAAAATAGAAATTGAAAGTCTCTTTACAATATTTGCAATATTTTCATTGTTAACATGCAATATATGAATGCATGTCTGGATGATGTGTAATGGGGCAATACCATACCTTAATGTATTCACTGTAAAAGAAAAAGTATGTATCATCTTATTATAAAATAAAGTGGAGAAAACACAAATAAGACATTTTTTCACACAGGTTCAGTCAGCTATTTCCTGATATTCTTCAAAGCGTTCTGATATTGACTGGTAATTGTGTTTGATACTTTCTTAGACTATTTCTGCCTCTGGCTGATGTGTATTTTCTTTCCAAACTCCACCAGAGCCTATGATTGCACAGCATCCTATCTGTGGAAACCGGCAGTGCAGGGATAGGGAAGAAAACTATAGGCATGCAAAGGAGCCCGGCTAGCTCAGTCGGTAGAGCATGAGACTCTTAATCTCAGGTTCGTGGGTTCGAGCCCCACATTGGGCGAAAACAACTAAAATTTTAGTGCTTTTTGACCAAAAAAATAGAAATTGAAAGTCTCTTTACAATATTTGCAATATTTTGATTGTTAACATGCAATATATGAATGCATGTCTGGATGATGTGTAATGGGGCAATACCACACCTTAATGTATTCACTGTCAAAGAAAAAGTATGTATCATCTTACTGTAAAATAAAGTGGAGAAAACACAAATAAGACTTTTTTCCACACAGGTTTAATCGGCTATTTCCTGATATTCTTCAATGCGTTCTGATATTGACTGGTAATTGTGTTTGATACTTTCTTAGACTATTTCTGCCTCTGGCTGATGTGTATTTTCTTTCCAAACTCCACCAGAGCCTATGATTACACAGCATCCTATCTGTGGAAAACGGCAGTGCAGGGATAGGGAAGAAAACTATAGGCATCCAAAGGAGCCCGGCTAGCTGAGTCGGTAGAGCATGAGACTCTTAATCTCAGGGTCGTGGGTTCGAGCCCCACGTTGGGCGAAAACAACTAAAATTTTAGTGCTTTTTGACCAAAAAAATAGAAATTGAAAGTCTCTTTACAATATTTGCAATATTTTCATTGTTAACATGCAATATATGAATGCATGTCTGGATGCATGTCTTGACCAAAAAAATAGAAATTGAAAGTCTCTTTACAATATTTGCAATATTTTCATTGTTAACATGCAATGTATGAATGCATGTCTGGATGATGTGTAATGGGGCAATACCATACCTTAATGTATTCACTGTAAAAGAAAAAGTATGTATCATCTTACTGTAAAATAAAGTGGAGAAAACACAAATAAGACTTCTTTCCACACAGGTTTAATCGGCTATTTCCTGATATTCTTCAATGCGTTCTGATATTGACTGGTAATTGTGTTTGATACTTTCTTAAACTATTTCTGCCTCTGGCTGATGTGTATTTTCTTTCCAAACTCCACCAGAGCCTATGATTACACAGCATCCTATCTGTGGAAAACGGCAGTGCAGGGATAGGGAAGAAAACTATAGGCATCCAAAGGAGCCCGGCTAGCTCAGTCGGTAGAGCATGAGACTCTTAATCTCAGGGTCGTGGGTTCGAGCCCCACGTTGGGTGAAAACAACTAAAATTTTAGTGCTTTTTGACCAAAAAAATAGAAATTGAAAGTCTCTTTACAATATTTGCAATATTTTCATTGTTAACATGCAATATATGAATGCATGTCTGGATGCATGTCTTGACCAAAAAAATAGAAATTGAAAGTCTCTTTACAATATTTGCAATATTTTCATTGTTAACATGCAATGTATGAATGCATGTCTGGATGATGTGTAATGGGGCAATACCATACCTTAATGTATTCACTGTAAAAGAAAAAGTATGCATCATCTTACTATAAAATAAAGTGGAGAAAACACAAATAAGACTTTTTTCCACACAGTTTAATCGGCTATTTCCTGATATTCTTCAATGCGTTCTGATATTGACTGGTAATTGTGTTTGATACTTTCTTAGACTATTTCTGCCTCTGGCTGATGTGTATTTTCTTTCCAAACTCCACCAGAGCCTATGATTACACAGCATCCTATCTGTGGAAAGCGGCAGTGCAGGGATAGGGAAGAAAACTATAGGCATCCAAAGGAGCCTGGCTAGTTCAGTTGGTAGAGCATGAGACTCTTAATCTCAGGGTCGTGGGTTGGAGCCCCACGTTGGGCAAAAACAACTAAAATTGTAGTGCTTTTTGACCAAAAAAATAGAAATTGAAAGTCTCTTTACAATATTTGCAATATTTTCATTGTTAACATGCAATATATGAATGCATGTCTGGATGATGTGTAATGGGGCAATACCATACCTTAATGTATTCACTGTAAAATAAAAAGTATGTATCATCTTATTATAAAATAAAGTGGAGAAAACACAAATAAGACTTTTTTTGTGTTTTCTTTTTCAGTATTCACTGTAAAAGAAAAAGTATTGCCCCATTACACATCATCCAGACATGCATTCATATATTGCATGTTAACAATGAAAATATTGCAAATATTGTAAAGAGACTTTCAATTTCTATTTTTCTGGTCAAAAAGCACTACAATTTTAGTTGTTTTTGCCCAACGTGGGGCTCGAACCTTAATGTATTCACTGTAAAAGAAAAAGTATGCATCATCTTACTATAAAATAAAGTGGAGAAAACACAAATAAGACTTTTTTCCACACAGGTTTAATCGGCTATTTCCTGATATTCTTCAATGCGTTCTGATATTGACTGGTAATTGTGTTTGATACTTTCTTAGACTATTTCTGCCTCTGGCTGATGTGTATTTTCTTTCCAAACTCCACCAGAGCCTATGATTACACAGCATCATATCTGTGGAAAGCGGCAGTGCAGGGATAGGGAAGAAAACTACAGGCGTCCAAAGGAGCCCGGCTAGCTCAGTAGGTAGAGCATGAGACTCTTAATCTCAGGGTCGTGGGTTCGAGCCCCACGTTGGGCGAAAACAACTAAAATTGTAGTGCTTTTTGACCAAAAAAATACATCCTATCTGTGGAAAACGGCAGTGCAGGGATAGGGAAGAAAACTATAGGCATCCAAAGGAGCCCGGCTAGTTCAGTCCACACAGGTTTAATCGGCTATTTCCTGATATTCTTCAATGCGTTCTGATATTGACTGGTAATTGTGTTTGATACTTTCTTAGACTATTTCTGCCTCTGGCTGATGTGTATTTTCTTTCCAAACTCCACCAGAGCCTATGATTACACAACATCCTATCTGTGGAAAGCGGCAGTGCAGGGATAGGGAAGAAAACTATAGGCATCCAAAGGAGCCCGGCTAGTTCAGTCGGTAGAGCATGAGACTCTTAATCTCAGGGTCGTGGGTTCGAGCCCCACGTTGGGCGTAAACAACTAAAATTGTAGTGCTTTTTGACCAAAAAAATAGAAATTGAAAGTCTCTTTACAATATTTGCAATATTTTCATTGTTAACATGCAATATATGAATGCATGTCTGGATGATGTGTAATGGGGCAATACCATACCTTAATGTATTCACTGTAAAAGAAAAAGTATGTATCATCTTATTATAAAATAAAGTGGAGAAAACACAAATAAGACATTTTTTCACACAGGTTCAGTCAGCTATTTCCTGATATTCTTCAAAGCGTTCTGATATTGACTGGTAATTGTGTTTGATACTTTCTTAGACTATTTCTGCCTCTGGCTGATGTGTATTTTCTTTCCAAACTCCACCAGAGCCTATGATTGCACAGCATCCTATCTGTGGAAACCGGCAGTGCAGGGATAGGGAAGAAAACTATAGGCATGCAAAGGAGCCCGGCTAGCTCAGTCGGTAGAGCATGAGACTCTTAATCTCAGGTTCGTGGGTTCGAGCCCCACATTGGGCGAAAACAACTAAAATTTTAGTGCTTTTTGACCAAAAAAATAGAAATTGAAAGTCTCTTTACAATATTTGCAATATTTTGATTGTTAACATGCAATATATGAATGCATGTCTGGATGATGTGTAATGGGGCAATACCACACCTTAATGTATTCACTGTCAAAGAAAAAGTATGTATCATCTTACTGTAAAATAAAGTGGAGAAAACACAAATAAGACTTTTTTCCACACAGGTTTAATCGGCTATTTCCTGATATTCTTCAATGCGTTCTGATATTGACTGGTAATTGTGTTTGATACTTTCTTAGACTATTTCTGCCTCTGGCTGATGTGTATTTTCTTTCCAAACTCCACCAGAGCCTATGATTACACAGCATCCTATCTGTGGAAAACGGCAGTGCAGTGATAGGGAAGAAAACTATAGGCATCCAAAGGAGCCCGGCTAGCTGAGTCGGTAGAGCATGAGACTCTTAATCTCAGGGTCGTGGGTTCGAGCCCCACGTTGGGCGAAAACAACTAAAATTTTAGTGCTTTTTGACCAAAAAAATAGAAATTGAAAGTCTCTTTACAATATTTGCAATATTTTCATTGTTAACATGCAATATATGAATGCATGTCTGGATGCATGTCTTGACCAAAAAAATAGAAATTGAAAGTCTCTTTACAATATTTGCAATATTTTCATTGTTAACATGCAATGTATGAATGCATGTCTGGATGATGTGTAATGGGGCAATACCATACCTTAATGTATTCACTGTAAAAGAAAAAGTATGTATCATCTTACTGTAAAATAAAGTGGAGAAAACACAAATAAGACTTCTTTCCACACAGGTTTAATCGGCTATTTCCTGATATTCTTCAATGCGTTCTGATATTGACTGGTAATTGTGTTTGATACTTTCTTAAACTATTTCTGCCTCTGGCTGATGTGTATTTTCTTTCCAAACTCCACCAGAGCCTATGATTACACAGCATCCTATCTGTGGAAAACGGCAGTGCAGGGATAGGGAAGAAAACTATAGGCATCCAAAGGAGCCCGGCTAGCTCAGTCGGTAGAGCATGAGACTCTTAATCTCAGGGTCGTGGGTTCGAGCCCCACGTTGGGTGAAAACAACTAAAATTTTAGTGCTTTTTGACCAAAAAAATAGAAATTGAAAGTCTCTTTACAATATTTGCAATATTTTCATTGTTAACATGCAATATATGAATGCATGTCTGGATGCATGTCTTGACCAAAAAAATAGAAATTGAAAGTCTCTTTACAATATTTGCAATATTTTCATTGTTAACATGCAATGTATGAATGCATGTCTGGATGATGTGTAATGGGGCAATACCATACCTTAATGTATTCACTGTAAAAGAAAAAGTATGCATCATCTTACTATAAAATAAAGTGGAGAAAACACAAATAAGACTTTTTTCCACACAGTTTAATCGGCTATTTCCTGATATTCTTCAATGCGTTCTGATATTGACTGGTAATTGTGTTTGATACTTTCTTAGACTATTTCTGCCTCTGGCTGATGTGTATTTTCTTTCCAAACTCCACCAGAGCCTATGATTACACAGCATCCTATCTGTGGAAAGCGGCAGTGCAGGGATAGGGAAGAAAACTATAGGCATCCAAAGGAGCCTGGCTAGTTCAGTTGGTAGAGCATGAGACTCTTAATCTCAGGGTCGTGGGTTCGAGCCCCACGTTGGGCAAAAACAACTAAAATTGTAGTGCTTTTTGACCAAAAAAATAGAAATTGAAAGTCTCTTTACAATATTTGCAATATTTTCATTGTTAACATGCAATATATGAATGCATGTCTGGATGATGTGTAATGGGGCAATACCATACCTTAATGTATTCACTGTAAAATAAAAAGTATGTATCATCTTATTATAAAATAAAGTGGAGAAAACACAAATAAGACTTTTTTTGTGTTTTCTTTTTCAGTATTCACTGTAAAAGAAAAAGTATTGCCCCATTACACATCATCCAGACATGCATTCATATATTGCATGTTAACAATGAAAATATTGCAAATATTGTAAAGAGACTTTCAATTTCTATTTTTTTGGTCAAAAAGCACTACAATTTTAGTTGTTTTTGCCCAACGTGGGGCTCGAACCTTAATGTATTCACTGTAAAAGAAAAAGTATGCATCATCTTACTATAAAATAAAGTGGAGAAAACACAAATAAGACTTTTTTCCACACAGGTTTAATCGGCTATTTCCTGATATTCTTCAATGCGTTCTGATATTGACTGGTAATTGTGTTTGATACTTTCTTAGACTATTTCTGCCTCTGGCTGATGTGTATTTTCTTTCCAAACTCCACCAGAGCCTATGATTACACAGCATCATATCTGTGGAAAGCGGCAGTGCAGGGATAGGGAAGAAAACTACAGGCGTCCAAAGGAGCCCGGCTAGCTCAGTAGGTAGAGCATGAGACTCTTAATCTCAGGGTCGTGGGTTCGAGCCCCACGTTGGGCGAAAACAACTAAAATTGTAGTGCTTTTTGACCAAAAAAATACATCCTATCTGTGGAAAACGGCAGTGCAGGGATAGGGAAGAAAACTATAGGCATCCAAAGGAGCCCGGCTAGTTCAGTCCACACAGGTTTAATCGGCTATTTCCTGATATTCTTCAATGCGTTCTGATATTGACTGGTAATTGTGTTTGATACTTTCTTAGACTATTTCTGCCTCTGGCTGATGTGTATTTTCTTTCCAAACTCCACCAGAGCCTATGATTACACAACATCCTATCTGTGGAAAGCGGCAGTGCAGGGATAGGGAAGAAAACTATAGGCATCCAAAGGAGCCCGGCTAGTTCAGTCGGTAGAGCATGAGACTCTTAATCTCAGGGTCGTGGGTTCGAGCCCCACGTTGGGCGTAAACAACTAAAATTGTAGTGCTTTTTGACCAAAAAAATAGAAATTGAAAGTCTCTTTACAATATTTGCAATATTTTCATTGTTAACATGCAATATATGAATGCATGTCTGGATGATGTGTAATGGGGCAATACCATACCTTAATGTATTCACTGTAAAAGAAAAAGTATGTATCATCTTATTATAAAATAAAGTGGAGAAAACACAAATAAGACATTTTTTCACACAGGTTCAGTCAGCTATTTCCTGATATTCTTCAAAGCGTTCTGATATTGACTGGTAATTGTGTTTGATACTTTCTTAGACTATTTCTGCCTCTGGCTGATGTGTATTTTCTTTCCAAACTCCACCAGAGCCTATGATTACACAGCATCCTATCTGTGGAAAACGGCAGTGCAGGGATAGGGAAGAAAACTATATACCTCCAAAGGAGCCCGGCTAGCTCAGTCGGTAGAGCATGAGACTCTTAATCTCAGGGTCGTGGGTTCGAGCCCCACATTGGGCGAAAACAACTAAAATTTTAGTGCTTTTTGACCAAAAAAATAGAAATTGAAAGTCTCTTTACAATATTTGCAATATTTTGATTGTTAACATGCAATATATGAATGCATGTCTGGATGATGTGTAATGGGGCAATACCACACCTTAATGTATTCACTGTAAAAGAAAAAGTATGTATCATCTTACTGTAAAATAAAGTGGAGAAAACACAAATAAGACTTTTTTCCACACAGGTTTAATCGGCTATTTCCTGATATTCTTCAATGCGTTCTGATATTGACTGGTAATTGTGTTTGATACTTTCTTAGACTATTTCTGCCTCTGGCTGATGTGTATTTTCTTTCCAAACTCCACCAGAGCCTATGATTACACAGCATCCTATCTGTGGAAAACGGCAGTGCAGAGATAGGGAAGAAAACTATAGGCATCCAAAGGAGCCCGGCTAGCTCAGTCGGTAGAGCATGAGACTATTAATCTCAGGGTCGTGGGTTCGAGCCCCACGTTGGGCGAAAACAACTAAAATTTTAGTGCTTTTTGACCAAAAAAATAGAAATTGAAAGTCTCTTTACAATATTTGCAATATTTTCATTGTTAACATGCAATATATGAATGCATGTCTGGATGCATGTCTTGACCAAAAAAATAGAAATTGAAAGTCTCTTTACAATATTTGCAATATTTTCATTGTTAACATGCAATGTATGAATGCATGTCTGGATGATGTGTAATGGGGCAATACCATACCTTAATGTATTCACTGTAAAAGAAAAAGTATGCATCATCTTACTATAAAATAAAGTGGAGAAAACACAAATAAGACTTTTTTCCACACAGTTTAATCGGCTATTTCCTGATATTCTTCAATGCGTTCTGATATTGACTGGTAATTGTGTTTGATACTTTCTTAGACTATTTCTGCCTCTGGCTGATGTGTATTTTCTTTCCAAACTCCACCAGAGCCTATGATTACACAGCATCCTATCTGTGGAAAGCGGCAGTGCAGGGATAGGGAAGAAAACTATAGGCATCCAAAGGAGCCTGGCTAGTTCAGTTGGTAGAGCATGAGACTCTTAATCTCAGGGTCATGGGTTCAAACCCCACGTTGGGCAAAAACAACTAAAATTGTCGTGCTTTTTGACCAAAAAAATAGAAATTGAAAGTCTCTTTACAATATTTGCAATATTTTCATTGTTAACATGCAATATATGAATGCATGTCTGGATGATGTGTAATGGGGCAATACCATACCTTAATGTATTCACTGTAAAATAAAAAGTATGTATCATCTTATTATAAAATAAAGTGGAGAAAACACAAATAAGACTTTTTTTCACACAGGTTCAGTCAGCTATTTCTTTATATTCTTCAAAGCGTTCTGATATTGACTGGTAATTGTGTTTGATACTTTCTTAGACTATTTCTGCCTCTGGCTGATGTGTATTTTCTTTCCAAACTCCACCAGAGCCTATGATTACACAGCATCCTATCTGTGGAAAACGGCAGTGCAGGGATAGGGAAGAAAACTATAGACATCCAAAGGAGCCCGGCTAGCTCAGTCGGTAGAGCATGAGACTCTTAATCTCAGGGTCATGGGTTCG
>NC_090928.1:530568994-530693994 GCF_040938575.1 Ambystoma mexicanum | reverse complement strand
GGGCGTAAACAACTAAAATTGTAGTGCTTTTTGACCAAAAAAATAGAAATTGAAAGTCTCTTTACAATATTTGCAATATTTTCATTGTTAACATGCAATATATGAATGCATGTCTGGATGATGTGTAATGGGGCAATACCATACCTTAATGTATTCACTGTAAAAGAAAAAGTATGTATCATGTTATTATAAAATAAAGTGGAGAAAACACAAATAAGGCATTTTTTCACACAGGTTCAGTCAGCTATTTCCTGATATTCTTCAAAGCGTTCTGATATTGACTGGTAATTGTGTTTGATACTTTCTTAGACTATTTCTGCCTCTGGCTGATGTGTATTTTCTTTCCAAACTCCACCAGAGCCTATGATTACACAGCATCCTATCTGTGTAAAACGGCAGTGCAGGGATAGGGAAGAAAACTATAGACCTCCAAAGGAGCCCGGCTAGCTCAGTCGGTAGAGCATGAGACTCTTAATCTCAGGGTCGTGGGTTCGAGCCCCACATTGGGCGAAAACAACTAAAATTTTAGTGCTTTTTGACCAAAAAAATAGAAATTGAAAGTCTCTTTACAATATTTGCAATATTTTGATTGTTAACATGCAATATATGAATGCATGTCTGGATGATGTGTAATGGGGCAATACCACACCTTAATGTATTCACTGTAAAAGAAAAAGTATGTATCATCTTACTGTAAAATAAAGTGGAGAAAACACAAATAAGACTTTTTTCCACACAGGTTTAATCGGCTATTTCCTGATATTCTTCAATGCGTTCTGATATTGACTGGTAATTGTGTTTGATACTTTCTTAGACTATTTCTGCCTCTGGCTGATGTGTATTTTCTTTCCAAACTCCACCAGAGCCTATGATTACACAGCATCCTATCTGTGGAAAACGGCAGTGCAGGGATAGGGAAGAAAACTATAGGCATCCAAAGGAGCCCGGCTAGCTCAGTCGGTAGAGCATGAGACTCTTAATCTCAGGGTCGTGGGTTCGAGCCCCATGTTGGGCGAAAACAACTAAAATTTTAGTGCTTTTTGACCAAAAAAATAGAAATTGAAAGTCTCTTTACAATATTTGCAATATTTTCATTGTTAACATGCAATATATGAATGCATGTCTGGATGCATGTCTTGACCAAAAAAATAGAAATTGAAAGTCTCTTTACAATATTTGCAATATTTTCATTGTTAACATGCAATGTATGAATGCATGTCTGGATGATGTGTAATGGGGCAATACCATACCTTAATGTATTCACTGTAAAAGAAAAAGTATGCATCATCTTACTATAAAATAAAGTGGAGAAAACACAAATAAGACTTTTTTCCACACAGTTTAATCGGCTATTTCCTGATATTCTTCAATGCGTTCTGATATTGACTGGTAATTGTGTTTGATACTTTCTTAGACTATTTCTGCCTCTGGCTGATGTGTATTTTCTTTCCAAACTCCACCAGAGCCTATGATTACACAGCATCCTATCTGTGGAAAGCGGCAGTGCAGGGATAGGGAAGAAAACTATAGGCATCCAAAGGAGCCTGGCTAGTTCAGTTGGTAGAGCA
This sequence comes from Ambystoma mexicanum, assembly GCF_040938575.1. NCBI lineage: Eukaryota > Metazoa > Chordata > Amphibia > Caudata > Ambystomatidae > Ambystoma > Ambystoma mexicanum. The sequence goes on along the minus strand of NC_090928.1, from coordinate 530,692,426 downwards.
TGAGACTCTTTATCTCAGGGTCGTGGGTTCAAACCCCACGTTGGGCAAAAACAACTAAAATTGTAGTGCTTTTTGACCAAAAAATAGAAATTGAAAGTCTCTTTACAATATTTGCAATATTTTCATTGTTAACATGCAATATATGAATGCATGTCTGGATGATGTGTAATGGGGCAATACCATACATTAATGTATTCACTGTAAAATAAGAAGTATGTATCATCTTATTATAAAATAAAGTGGAGAAAACACAAATAAGACTTTTTTTCACACAGGTTCAGTCAGCTATTTCTTTATATTCTTCAAAGCGTTCTGATATTGACTGGTAATTGTGTTTGATACTTTCTTAGACTATTTCTGCCTCTGGCTGATGTGTATTTTCTTTCCAAACTCCACCAGAGCCTATGATTACACAGCATCCTATCTGTGGAAAACGGCAGTTCAGGGATAGGGAAGAAAACTATAGACTTCCAAAGGAGCCCGGCTAGCTCAGTCGGTAGAGCATGAGACTCTTAATCTCAGGGTCGTGGGTTCGAGCCCCACGTTGGGCGAAAACAACTAAAATTTTAGTGCTTTTTGACCAAAAAAATAGAAATTGAAAGTCTCTACAATATTTGCAATATTTTCATTGTTAACATGCAATATATGAATGCATGTCTGGATGCATGTCTTGACCAAAAAAATAGAAATTGAAAGTCTCTTTACAATATTTGCAATATTTTCATTGTTAACATGCAATGTATGAATGCATGTCTGGATGATGTGTAATGGGGCAATACCATACCTTAATGTATTCACTGTAAAAGAAAAAGTATGCATCATCTTACTATAAAATAAAGTGGAGAAAACACAAATAAGACTTTTTTCCACACAGTTTAATCGGCTATTTCCTGATATTCTTCAATGCGTTCTGATATTGACTGGTAATTGTGTTTGATACTTTCTTAGACTATTTCTGCCTCTGGCTGATGTGTATTTTCTTTCCAAACTCCACCAGAGCCTATGATTACACAGCATCCTATCTGTGGAAAGCGGCAGTGCAGGGATAGGGAAGAAAACTATAGGCATCCAAAGGAGCCTGGCTAGTTCAGTTGGTAGAGCATGAGACTCTTAATCTCAGGGCCGTGGGTTCGACCCCCACGTTGGGCAAAAACAACTAAAATTGTAGTGCTTTTTGACCAAAAAAATAGAAATTGAAAGTCTCTTTACAATATTTGCAATATTTTCATTGTTAACATGCAATATATGAATGCATGTCTGGATGATGTGTAATGGGGCAATACCATACCTTAATGTATTCACTGTAAAAGAAAAAGTATGCATCATCTTACTATAAAATAAAGTGGAGAAAACACAAATAAGACTTTTTTCCACACAGGTTTAATCGGCTATTTCCTGATATTCTTCAATGCGTTCTGATATTGACTGGTAATTGTGTTTGATACTTTCTTAGACTATTTCTGCCTCTGGCTGATGTGTATTTTCTTTCCAAACTCCACCAGATCCTATGATTACACAGCATCCTATCTGTGGAAAACGGCAGTGCAGGGATAGGGAAGAAAACTATAGCCATCCAAAGGAGCCCGGCTAGCTCAGTCGGTAGAGCATGAGACTCTTAATCTCAGGGTCGTGGGTTCGAGCCCCACGTTGGGTGAAAACAGCTAAAATTTTAGTGCTTTTTGACCAAAAAAATAGAAATTGAAAGTCTCTTTACAATATTTGCAATATTTTCATTGTTAACATGCAATATATGAATGCATGTCTGGATGATGTGTAATGGGGCAATACCACACCTTAATGTATTCACTGTACAAGAAAAAGTATGTATCATCTTACTATAAAATAAAAAGGAGAAAACACAAATAAGACTTTTTTCCACACAGGTTTAATCGGCTATTTCCTGATATTCTTCAATGCGTTCTGATATTGACTGGTAATTGTGTTTGATACTTTCTTAGACTATTTCTGCCTCTGGCTGATGTGTATTTTCTTTCCAAACTCCACCAGAGCCTATGATTACACAACATCCTATCTGTGGAAAGCGGCAGTGCAGGGATAGGGAAGAAAACTATAGGCATCCAAAGGAGCCCGGCTAGTTCAGTCGGTAGAGCATGAGACTCTTACACTCAGGGTAGTGGGTTCGAGCCCCACGTTGGGCGTAAACAACTAAAATTGTAGTGCTTTTTGACCAAAAAAATAGAAATTGAAAGTCTCTTTACAATATTTGCAATATTTTCATTGTTAACATGCAATATATGAATGCATGTCTGGATGATGTGTAATGGGGCAATACCATACCTTAATGTATTCACTGTAAAAGAAAAAGTATGTATCATGTTATTATAAAATAAAGTGGAGAAAACACAAATAAGGCATTTTTTCACACAGGTTCAGTCAGCTATTTCCTGATATTCTTCAAAGCGTTCTGATATTGACTGGTAATTGTGTTTGATACTTTCTTAGACTATTTCTGCCTCTGGCTGATGTGTATTTTCTTTCCAAACTCCACCAGAGCCTATGATTACACAGCATCCTATCTGTGGAAAGCGGCAGTGCAGGGATAGGGAAGAAAACTATAGGCATCCAAAGGAGCCTGGCTAGTTCAGTTGGTAGAGCATGAGACTCTTAATCTCAGGGCCGTGGGTTCGACCCCCACGTTGGGCAAAAACAACTAAAATTGTAGTGCTTTTTGACCAAAAAAATAGAAATTGAAAGTCTCTTTACAATATTTGCAATATTTTCATTGTTAACATGCAATATATGAATGCATGTCTGGATGATGTGTAATGGGGCAATACCATACCTTAATGTATTCACTGTAAAAGAAAAAGTATGCATCATCTTACTATAAAATAAAGTGGAGAAAACACAAATAAGACTTTTTTCCACACAGGTTTAATCGGCTATTTCCTGATATTCTTCAATGCGTTCTGATATTGACTGGTAATTGTGTTTGATACTTTCTTAGACTATTTCTGCCTCTGGCTGATGTGTATTTTCTTTCCAAACTCCACCAGATCCTATGATTACACAGCATCCTATCTGTGGAAAACGGCAGTGCAGGGATAGGGAAGAAAACTATAGGCATCCAAAGGAGCCCGGCTAGCTCAGTCGGTAGAGCATGAGACTCTTAATCTCAGGGTCGTGGGTTCGAGCCCCACGTTGGGTGAAAACAGCTAAAATTTTAGTGCTTTTTGACCAAAAAAATAGAAATTGAAAGTCTCTTTACAATATTTGCAATATTTTCATTGTTAACATGCAATATATGAATGCATGTCTGGATGATGTGTAATGGGGCAATACCACACCTTAATGTATTCACTGTACAAGAAAAAGTATGTATCATCTTACTATAAAATAAAAAGGAGAAAACACAAATAAGACTTTTTTCCACACAGGTTTAATCGGCTATTTCCTGATATTCTTCAATGCGTTCTGATATTGACTGGTAATTGTGTTTGATACTTTCTTAGACTATTTCTGCCTCTGGCTGATGTGTATTTTCTTTCCAAACTCCACCAGAGCCTATGATTACACAACATCCTATCTGTGGAAAGCGGCAGTGCAGGGATAGGGAAGAAAACTATAGGCATCCAAAGGAGCCCGGCTAGTTCAGTCGGTAGAGCATGAGACTCTTACACTCAGGGTAGTGGGTTCGAGCCCCACGTTGGGCGTAAACAACTAAAATTGTAGTGCTTTTTGACCAAAAAAATAGAAATTGAAAGTCTCTTTACAATATTTGCAATATTTTCATTGTTAACATGCAATATATGAATGCATGTCTGGATGATGTGTAATGGGGCAATACCATACCTTAATGTATTCACTGTAAAAGAAAAAGTATGTATCATGTTATTATAAAATAAAGTGGAGAAAACACAAATAAGGCATTTTTTCACACAGGTTCAGTCAGCTATTTCCTGATATTCTTCAAAGCGTTCTGATATTGACTGGTAATTGTGTTTGATACTTTCTTAGACTATTTCTGCCTCTGGCTGATGTGTATTTTCTTTCCAAACTCCACCAGAGCCTATGATTACACAGCATCCTATCTGTGTAAAACGGCAGTGCAGGGATAGGGAAGAAAACTATAGACCTCCAAAGGAGCCCGGCTAGCTCAGTCGGTAGAGCATGAGACTCTTAATCTCAGGGTCGTGGGTTCGAGCCCCACATTGGGCGAAAACAACTAAAATTTTAGTGCTTTTTGACCAAAAAAATAGAAATTGAAAGTCTCTTTACAATATTTGCAATATTTTGATTGTTAACATGCAATATATGAATGCATGTCTGGATGATGTGTAATGGGGCAATACCACACCTTAATGTATTCACTGTAAAAGAAAAAGTATGTATCATCTTACTGTAAAATAAAGTGGAGAAAACACAAATAAGACTTTTTTCCACACAGGTTTAATCGGCTATTTCCTGATATTCTTCAATGCGTTCTGATATTGACTGGTAATTGTGTTTGATACTTTCTTAGACTATTTCTGCCTCTGGCTGATGTGTATTTTCTTTCCAAACTCCACCAGAGCCTATGATTACACAGCATCCTATCTGTGGAAAACGGCAGTGCAGGGATAGGGAAGAAAACTATAGGCATCCAAAGGAGCCCGGCTAGCTCAGTCGGTAGAGCATGAGACTCTTAATCTCAGGGTCGTGGGTTCGAGCCCCATGTTGGGCGAAAACAACTAAAATTTTAGTGCTTTTTGACCAAAAAAATAGAAATTGAAAGTCTCTTTACAATATTTGCAATATTTTCATTGTTAACATGCAATATATGAATGCATGTCTGGATGCATGTCTTGACCAAAAAAATAGAAATTGAAAGTCTCTTTACAATATTTGCAATATTTTCATTGTTAACATGCAATGTATGAATGCATGTCTGGATGATGTGTAATGGGGCAATACCATACCTTAATGTATTCACTGTAAAAGAAAAAGTATGCATCATCTTACTATAAAATAAAGTGGAGAAAACACAAATAAGACTTTTTTCCACACAGTTTAATCGGCTATTTCCTGATATTCTTCAATGCGTTCTGATATTGACTGGTAATTGTGTTTGATACTTTCTTAGACTATTTCTGCCTCTGGCTGATGTGTATTTTCTTTCCAAACTCCACCAGAGCCTATGATTACACAGCATCCTATCTGTGGAAAGCGGCAGTGCAGGGATAGGGAAGAAAACTATAGGCATCCAAAGGAGCCTGGCTAGTTCAGTTGGTAGAGCATGAGACTCTTACACTCAGGGTAGTGGGTTCGAGCCCCACGTTGGGCGTAAACAACTAAAATTGTAGTGCTTTTTGACCAAAAAAATAGAAATTGAAAGTCTCTTTACAATATTTGCAATATTTTCATTGTTAACATGCAATATATGAATGCATGTCTGGATGATGTGTAATGGGGCAATACCATACCTTAATGTATTCACTGTAAAAGAAAAAGTATGTATCATGTTATTATAAAATAAAGTGGAGAAAACACAAATAAGGCATTTTTTCACACAGGTTCAGTCAGCTATTTCCTGATATTCTTCAAAGCGTTCTGATATTGACTGGTAATTGTGTTTGATACTTTCTTAGACTATTTCTGCCTCTGGCTGATGTGTATTTTCTTTCCAAACTCCACCAGAGCCTATGATTACACAGCATCCTATCTGTGTAAAACGGCAGTGCAGGGATAGGGAAGAAAACTATAGACCTCCAAAGGAGCCCGGCTAGCTCAGTCGGTAGAGCATGAGACTCTTAATCTCAGGGTCGTGGGTTCGAGCCCCACATTGGGCGAAAACAACTAAAATTTTAGTGCTTTTTGACCAAAAAAATAGAAATTGAAAGTCTCTTTACAATATTTGCAATATTTTGATTGTTAACATGCAATATATGAATGCATGTCTGGATGATGTGTAATGGGGCAATACCACACCTTAATGTATTCACTGTAAAAGAAAAAGTATGTATCATCTTACTGTAAAATAAAGTGGAGAAAACACAAATAAGACTTTTTTCCACACAGGTTTAATCGGCTATTTCCTGATATTCTTCAATGCGTTCTTATATTGACTGGTAATTGTGTTTGATACTTTCTTAGACTATTTCTGCCTCTGGCTGATGTGTATTTTCTTTCCAAACTCCACCAGAGCCTATGATTACACAGCATCCTATCTGTGGAAAACGGCAGTGCAGGGATAGGGAAGAAAACTATAGGCATCCAAAGGAGCCCGGCTAGCTCAGTCGGTAGAGCATGAGACTCTTAATCTCAGGGTCGTGGGTTCGAGCCCCATGTTGGGCGAAAACAACTAAAATTTTAGTGCTTTTTGACCAAAAAAATAGAAATTGAAAGTCTCTTTACAATATTTGCAATATTTTCATTGTTAACATGCAATATATGAATGCATGTCTGGATGCATGTCTTGACCAAAAAAATAGAAATTGAAAGTCTCTTTACAATATTTGCAATATTTTCATTGTTAACATGCAATGTATGAATGCATGTCTGGATGATGTGTAATGGGGCAATACCATACCTTAATGTATTCACTGTAAAAGAAAAAGTATGCATCATCTTACTATAAAATAAAGTGGAGAAAACACAAATAAGACTTTTTTCCACACAGTTTAATCGGCTATTTCCTGATATTCTTCAATGCGTTCTGATATTGACTGGTAATTGTGTTTGATACTTTCTTAGACTATTTCTGCCTCTGGCTGATGTGTATTTTCTTTCCAAACTCCACCAGAGCCTATGATTACACAGCATCCTATCTGTGGAAAGCGGCAGTGCAGGGATAGGGAAGAAAACTATAGGCATCCAAAGGAGCCTGGCTAGTTCAGTTGGTAGAGCATGAGACTCTTAATCTCAGGGTCGTGGGTTCAAACCCCACGTTGGGCAAAAACAACTAAAATTGTAGTGCTTTTTGACCAAAAAATAGAAATTGAAAGTCTCTTTACAATATTTGCAATATTTTCATTGTTAACATGCAATATATGAATGCATGTCTGGATGATGTGTAATGGGGCAATACCATACATTAATGTATTCACTGTAAAATAAAAAGTATGTATCATCTTATTATAAAATAAAGTGGAGAAAACACAAATAAGACTTTTTTTCACACAGGTTCAGTCAGCTATTTCTTTATATTCTTCAAAGCGTTCTGATATTGACTGGTAATTGTGTTTGATACTTTCTTAGACTATTTCTGCCTCTGGCTGATGTGTATTTTCTTTCCAAACTCCACCAGAGCCTATGATTACACAGCATCCTATCTGTGGAAAACGGCAGTTCAGGGATAGGGAAGAAAACTATAGACTTCAAAAGGAGCCCGGCTAGCTCAGTCGGTAGAGCATGAGACTCTTAATCTCAGGGTCGTGGGTTCGAGCCCCACGTTGGGCGAAAACAACTAAAATTTTAGTGCTTTTTGACCAAAAAAATAGAAATTGAAAGTCTCTACAATATTTGCAATATTTTCATTGTTAACATGCAATATATGAATGCATGTCTGGATGCATGTCTTGACCAAAAAAATAGAAATTGAAAGTCTCTTTACAATATTTGCAATATTTTCATTGTTAACATGCAATGTATGAATGCATGTCTGGATGATGTGTAATGGGGCAATACCATACCTTAATGTATTCACTGTAAAAGAAAAAGTATGCATCATCTTACTATAAAATAAAGTGGAGAAAACACAAATAAGACTTTTTTCCACACAGTTTAATCAGCTATTTCCTGATATTCTTCAATGCGTTCTGATATTGACTGGTAATTGTGTTTGATACTTTCTTAGACTATTTCTGCCTCTGGCTGATGTGTATTTTCTTTCCAAACTCCACCAGAGCCTATGATTACACAGCATCCTATCTGTGGAAAGCGGCAGTGCAGGGATAGGGAAGAAAACTATAGGCATCCAAAGGAGCCTGGCTAGTTCAGTTGGTAGAGCATGAGACTCTTAATCTCAGGGCCGTGGGTTCGACCCCCACGTTGGGCAAAAACAACTAAAATTGTAGTGCTTTTTGACCAAAAAAATAGAAATTGAAAGTCTCTTTACAATATTTGCAATATTTTCATTGTTAACATGCAATATATGAATGCATGTCTGGATGATGTGTAATGGGGCAATACCATACCTTAATGTATTCACTGTAAAATAAAAAGTATGTATCATCTTATTATAAAATAAAGTGGAGAAAACACAAATAAGACTTTTTTTCACACAGGTTTAGTCAGCTATTTCTTTATATTCTTCAAAGCGTTCTGATATTGACTGGTAATTGTGTTTGATACTTTCTTAGACTATTTCTGCCTCTGGCTGATGTGTATTTTCTTTCCAAACTCCACCAGAGCCTATGATTACACAGCATCCTATCTGTGGAAACCGGCAGTGCAGGGATAGGGAAGAAAACTATAGGCATGCAAAGGAGCCCGGCTAGCTCAGTCGGTAGAGCATGAGACTCTTAATCTCAGGGTCGTGGGTTCGAGCCCCACGTTGGGCGAAAACAACTAAAATTTTAGTGCTTTTTGACCAAAAAAATAGAAATTGAAAGTCTCTTTACAATATTTGCAATATTTTCATTGTTAACATGCAATATATGAATGCATGTCTGGATGCATGTCTTGACCAAAAAAATAGAAATTGAAAGTCTCTTTACAATATTTGCAATATTTTCATTGTTAACATGCAATGTATGAATGCATGTCTGGATGATGTGTAATAGGGCAATACCATACCTTAATGTATTCACTGTAAAAGAAAAAGTATGCATCATCTTACTATAAAATAAAGTGGAGAAAACACAAATAAGACTTTTTTCCACACAGTTTAATCGGCTATTTCCTGATATTCTTCAATGCGTTCTGATATTGACTGGTAATTGTGTTTGATACTTTCTTAGACTATTTCTGCCTCTGGCTGATGTGTATTTTCTTTCCAAACTCCACCAGAGCCTATGATTGCACAGCATCCTATCTGTGGAAACCGGCAGTGCAGGGATAGGGAAGAAAACTATAGGCATCCAAAGGAGCCCGGCTAGCTCAGTCGGTAGAGCATGAGACTCTTAATCTCAGGGTCGTGGGTTCGAGCCCCACGTTGGTCGAAAACAACTAAAATTTTAGTGCTTTTTGACCAAAAAAACAGAAATTGAAAGTCTCTTTACAATATTTGCAATATTTTCATTGTTAACATGCAATATATGAATGCATGTCTGGATGATGTGTAATGGGGCAATACCATACCTTAATGTATTCACTGTAAAAGAAAAAGTATGCATCATCTTACTATAAAATAAAGTGGAGAAAACACAAATAAGACTTTTTTCCACACAGGTTTAATAGGCTATTTCCTGATATTCTTCAATGCGTTCTGATATTTACTGGTAATTGTGTTTGATACTTTCTTAGACTATTTCTGCCTCTGGCTGATGTGTATTTTCTTTCCAAACTCCACCAGAGCCTATGATTGCACAGCATCCTATCTGTGGAAACCGGCAGTGCAGGGATAGGGAAGAAAACTATAGGCATCCAAAGGAGCCCGGCTAGCTCAGTCGGTAGAGCATGAGACTCTTAATCTCAGGGTCGTGGGTTCGAGCCCCACATTGGGCGAAAACAACTAAAATTTTAGTGCTTTTTGACCAAAAAAATAGAAATTGAAAGTCTCTTTACAATATTTGCAATATTTTGATTGTTAACATGCAATATATGAATGCATGTCTGGATGATGTGTAATGGGGCAATACCACACCTTAATGTATTCACTGTCAAAGAAAAAGTATGTATCATCTTACTGTAAAATAAAGTGGAGAAAACACAAATAAGACTTTTTTCCACACAGGTTTAATCGGCTATTTCCTGATATTCTTCAATGCGTTCTGATATTGACTGGTAATTGTGTTTGATACTTTCTTAGACTATTTCTGCCTCTGGCTGATGTGTATTTTCTTTCCAAACTCCACCAGAGCCTATGATTACACAGCATCCTGTCTGTGGAAAACGGCAGTGCAGGGATAGGGAAGAAAACTATAGGCATCCAAAGGAGCCCGGCTAGCTCAGTCGGTAGAGCATGAGACTCTTAATCTCAGGGTCGTGGGTTCGAGCCCCATGTTGGGCGAAAACAACTAAAATTTTAGTGCTTTTTGACCAAAAAAATAGAAATTGAAAGTCTCTTTACAATATTTGCAATATTTTCATTGTTAACATGCAATATATGAATGCATGTCTGGATGCATGTCTTGACCAAAAAAATAGAAATTGAAAGTCTCTTTACAATATTTGCAATATTTTCATTGTTAACATGCAATGTATGAATGCATGTCTGGATGATGTGTAATGGGGCAATACCATACCTTAATGTATTCACTGTAAAAGAAAAAGTATGCATCATCTTACTATAAAATAAAGTGGAGAAAACACAAATAAGACTTTTTTCCACACAGTTTAATCGGCTATTTCCTGATATTCTTCAATGCGTTCTGATATTGACTGGTAATTGTGTTTGATACTTTCTTAGACTATTTCTGCCTCTGGCTGATGTGTATTTTCTTTCCAAACTCCACCAGAGCCTATGATTACACAGCATCCTATCTGTGGAAAACGGCAGTGCAGGGATAGGGAAGAAAACTATAGGCATCCAAAGGAGCCCGGCTAGCTCAGTCGGTAGAGCATGAGACTCTTAATCTCAGGGTCGTGGGTTCGAGCCCCACGTTGGGCAAAAACAACTAAAATTTTAGTGCTTTTTGACCAAAAAAATAGAAATTGAAAGTCTCTTTACAATATTTGCAATATTTTCATTGTTAACATGCAATATATGAATGCATGTCTGGATGCATGTCTTGACCAAAAAAATAGAAATTGAAAGTCTCTTTACAATATTTGCAATATTTTCATTGTTAACATGCAATGTATGAATGCATGTCTGGATGATGTGTAATGGGGCAATACCATACCTTAATGTATTCACTGTAAAAGAAAAAGTATGCATCATCTTACTATAAAATAAAGTGGAGAAAACACAAATAAGACTTTTTTCCACACAGTTTAATCGGCTATTTCCTGATATTCTTCAATGCGTTCTGATATTGACTGGTAATTGTGTTTGATACTTTCTTAGACTATTTCTGCCTCTGGCTGATGTGTATTTTCTTTCCAAACTCCACCAGAGCCTATGATTACACAGCATCCTATCTGTGGAAAGCGGCAGTGCAGGGATAGGGAAGAAAACTATAGGCATCCAAAGGAGCCCGGCTAGCTCAGTCGGTAGAGCATGAGACTCTTAATCTCAGGGTCGTGGGTTCGAGCCCCACGTTGGGCGAAAACAACTGAAATTTTAGTGCTTTTTGACCAAAAAAATAGAAATTGAAAGTCTCTTTACAATATTTGCAATATTTTCATTGTTAACATGCAATGTATGAATGCATGTCTGGATGATGTGTAATGGGGCAATACCATACCTTAATGTATTCACTGTAAAAGAAAAAGTATGCATCATCTTACTATAAAATAAAGTGGAGAAAACACAAATAAGACTTTTTTCCACACAGGTTTAATCGGCTATTTCCTGATATTCTTCAATGCGTTCTGATATTGACTGGTAATTGTGTTTGATACTTTCTTAGACTATTTCTGCCTCTGGCTGATGTGTATTTTCTTTCCAAACTCCACCAGATCCTATGATTACACAGCATCCTATCTGTGGAAAACGGCAGTGCAGGGATAGGGAAGAAAACTATAGGTATCCAAAGGAGCCTGGCTAGCTCAGTCGGTAGAGCATGAGACTCTTAATCTCAGGGTCGTGGGTTCGAGCCCCACGTTGGGCGAAAACAACTAAAATTGTAGTGCTTTTTGACCAAAAAAATAGAAATTGAAAGTCTCTTTACAATATTTGCAATATTTTCATTGTTAACATGCAATATATGAATGCATGTCTGGATGATGTGTAATGGGCAATACCATACCTTAATGTATTCACTGTAAAAGAAAAAGTATGTATCATCTTATTATAAAATAAAGTGGAGAAAACACAAATAAGACTTTTTTTCACACAGGTTCAGTCAGCTATTTCCTTATATTCTTCAAAGCGTTCTGATATTGACTGGTAATTGTGTTTGATACTTTCTTAGACTATTTCTGCCTCTGGCTGATGTGTATTTTCTTTCCAAACTCCACCAGAGCCTATGATTACACAGCATCCTATCTGTGGAAACCGGCAGTGCAGGGATAGGGAAGAAAACTATAGGCATCCAAAGGAGCCCGGCTAGCTCAGTCGGTAGAGCATGAGACTCTTAATCTCAGGGTCGTGGGTTCGAGCCCCACGTTGGGTGAAAACAACTAAAATTTTAGTGCTTTTTGACCAAAAAAATAGAAATTGAAAGTCTCTTTACAATATTTGCAATATTTTCATTGTTAACATGCAATATATGAATGCATGACTGGATGATGTGTAATGGGGCAATACCACACCTTAATGTATTCACTGTAAAAGAAAAAGTATGTATCATCTTACTGTAAAATAAAGTGGAGAAAACACAAATAAGACTTTTTTCCACACAGGTTCAGTCAGCTATTTCCTTATATTCTTCAAAGCGTTCTGATATTGACTGGTAATTGTGTTTGATACTTTCTTAGACTATTTCTGCCTCTGGCTGATGTGTATTTTCTTTCCAAACTCCACCAGAGCCTATGATTACACAGCATCCTATCTGTGGAAAACGGCAGTGCAGGGATAGGGAAGAAAACTATTATCATCCAAACGAGCCCGGCTAGCTCAGTCGGTAGAGCATGAGACTCTTAATCTCAGGGTCGCGTTGGGCGAAAACAACTAATATTTTAGTGCTTTTTGACCAAAAAAATAGAAATTGAAAGTCTCTTCACAATATTTGCAATATTTTCATTGTTAACATGCAATATATGAATGCATGTCTGGATGATGTGTAATGGGGCAATACCATATCTTAATGTATTCACTGTAAAAGAAAAAGTATGTATCATCTTACTATAAAATAAAGTGGAGAAAACACAAATAAGACTTTTTTCCACACAGGTTTAATCGGCTATTTCCTGATATTCTTCAAAGCTTTCTGATATTGACTGGTAATTGTGTTTGATACTTTCTTAGACTATTTCTGCCTCTGGCTGATGTGTATTTTCTTTCCAAACTCCACCAGAGCCTATGATTACACAGCATCCTATCTGTGGAAAACGGCAGTGCAGGGATAGGGAAGAAAACTATTATCATCCAAACGAGCCCGGCTAGCTCAGTCGGTAGAGCATGAGACTCTTAATCTCAGGGTCGCGTTGGGCGAAAACAACTAATATTTTAGTGCTTTTTGACCAAAAAAATAGAAATTGAAAGTCTCTTCACAATATTTGCAATATTTTCATTGTTAACATGCAATATATGAATGCATGTCTGGATGATGTGTAATGGGGCAATACCATACCTTAATGTATTCACTGTAAAAGAAAAAGTATGCATCATCTTACTATAAAATAAAGTGGAGAAAACACAAATAAGACTTTTTTCCACACAGGTTTAATAGGCTATTTCCTGATATTCTTCAATGCGTTCTGATATTTACTGGTAATTGTGTTTGATACTTTCTTAGACTATTTCTGCCTCTGGCTGATGTGTATTTTCTTTCCAAACTCCACCAGAGCCTATGATTACACAACATCCTATCTGTGGAAAGCGGCAGTGGAGGGATAGGGAAGAAAACTATAGGCATCCAAAGGAGCCTGGCTAGCTCAGTCGGTAGAGCATGAGACTCTTAATCTCAGGGTCGTGGGTTCGAGCCCCACGTTGGGCGAAAACAACTAAAATTGTAGTGCTTTTTGACCAAAAAAATAGAAATTGAAAGTCTCTTTACAATATTTGCAATATTTTCATTGTTAACATGCAATATATGAATGCATGTCTGGATGATGTGTAATGGGCAATACCATACCTTAATGTATTTACTGTAAAAGAAAAAGTATGTATCATCTTATTATAAAATAAAGTGGAGAAAACACAAATAAGACTTTTTTTCACACAGGTTCAGTCAGCTATTTCCTTATATTCTTCAAAGCGTTCTGATATTGACTGGTAATTGTGTTTCATACTTTCTTAGACTATTTCTGCCTCTGGCTGATGTGTATTTTCTTTCCAAACTCCACCAGAGCCTATGATTACACAGCATCCTATCTGTGGAAACCGGCAGTGCAGGGATAGGGAAGAAAACTATAGGCATCCAAAGGAGCCCGGCTAGCTCAGTCGGTAGAGCATGAGACTCTTAATCTCAGGGTCGTGGGTTCGAGCCCCACGTTGGGTGAAAACAACTAAAATTTTAGTGCTTTTTGACCAAAAAAATAGAAATTGAAAGTCTCTTTACAATATTTGCAATATTTTCATTGTTAACATGCAATATATGAATGCATGTCTGGATGATGTGTAATGGGGCAATACCACACCTTAATGTATTCACTGTAAAAGAAAAAGTATGTATCATCTTACTGTAAAATAAAGTGGAGAAAACACAAATAAGACTTTTTTCCACACAGGTTCAGTCAGCTATTTCCTTATATTCTTCAAAGCGTTCTGATATTGACTGGTAATTGTGTTTGATACTTTCTTAGACTATTTCTGCCTCTGGCTGATGTGTATTTTCTTTCCAAACTCCACCAGAGCCTATGATTACACAGCATCCTATCTGTGGAAAACGGCAGTGCAGGGATAGGGAAGAAAACTATTATCATCCAAACGAGCCCGGCTAGCTCAGTCGGTAGAGCATGAGACTCTTAATCTCAGGGTCGCGTTGGGCGAAAACAAATAATATTTTAGTGCTTTTTGACCAAAAAAATAGAAATTGAAAGTCTCTTCACAATATTTGCAATATTTTCATTGTTAACATGCAATATATGAATGCATGTCTGGATGATGTGTAATGGGGCAATACCATATCTTAATGTATTCACTGTAAAAAAAAAGTATGTATCATCTTACTATAAAATAAAGTGGAGAAAACACAAATAAGACTTTTTTCCACACAGGTTTAATCGGCTATTTCCTGATATTCTTCAAAGCTTTCTGATATTGACTGGTAATTGTGTTTGATACTTTCTTAGACTATTTCTGCCTCTGGCTGATGTGTATTTTCTTTCCAAACTCCACCAGAGCCTATGATTACACAGCATCCTATCTGTGGAAAACGGCAGTGCAGGGATAGGGAAGAAAACTATTATCATCCAAACGAGCCCGGCTAGCTCAGTCGGTAGAGCATGAGACTCTTAATCTCAGGGTCGCGTTGGGCGAAAACAACTAATATTTTAGTGCTTTTTGACCAAAAAAATAGAAATTGAAAGTCTCTTCACAATATTTGCAATATTTTCATTGTTAACATGCAATATATGAATGCATGTCTGGATGATGTGTAATGGGGCAATACCACACCTTAATGTATTCACTGTAAAAGAAAAAGTATGCATCATCTTACTATAAAATAAAGTGGAGAAAACACAAATAAGACTTTTTTCCACACAGGTTTAATAGGCTATTTCCTGATATTCTTCAATGCGTTCTGATATTTACTGGTAATTGTGTTTGATACTTTCTTAGACTATTTCTGCCTCTGGCTGATGTGTATTTTCTTTCCAAACTCCACCAGAGCCTATGATTACACAACATCCTATCTGTGGAAAGCGGCAGTGGAGGGATAGGGAAGAAAACTATAGGCATCCAAAGGAGCCTGGCTAGCTCAGTCGGTAGAGCATGAGACTCTTAATCTCAGCGTCGTGGGTTCGAGCCCCACGTTGGGCGAAAACAACTAAAATTGTAGTGCTTTTTGACCAAAAAAATAGAAATTGAAAGTCTCTTTACAATATTTGCAATATTTTCATTGTTAACATGCAATATATGAATGCATGTCTGGATGATGTGTAATGGGCAATACCATACCTTAATGTATTCACTGTAAAAGAAAAAGTATGTATCATCTTATTATAAAATAAAGTGGAGAAAACACAAATAAGACTTTTTTTCACACAGGTTCAGTCAGCTATTTCCTTATATTCTTCAAAGCGTTCTGATATTGACTGGTAATTGTGTTTGATACTTTCTTAGACTATTTCTGCCTCTGGCTGATGTGTATTTTCTTTCCAAACTCCACCAGAGCCTATGATTACACAGCATCCTATCTGTGGAAACCGGCAGTGCAGGGATAGGGAAGAAAACTATAGGCATCCAAAGGAGCCCGGCTAGCTCAGTCGGTAGAGCATGAGACTCTTAATCTCAGGGTCGTGGGTTCGAGCCCCACGTTTGGTGAAAACAACTAAAATTTTAGTGCTTTTTGACCAAAAAAATAGAAATTGAAAGTCTCTTTACAATATTTGCAATATTTTCATTGTTAACATGCAATATATGAATGCATGTCTGGATGATGTTTAATGGGGCAATACCACACCTTAATGTATTCACTGTAAAAGAAAAAGTATGTATCATCTTACTGTAAAATAAAGTGGAGAAAACACAAATAAGACTTTTTTCCACACAGGTTCAGTCAGCTATTTCCTTATATTCTTCAAAGCGTTCTGATATTGACTGGTAATTGTGTTTGATACTTTCTTAGACTATTTCTGCCTCTGGCTGATGTGTATTTTCTTTCCAAACTCCACCAGAGCCTATGATTACACAGCATCCTATCTGTGGAAAACGGCAGTGCAGGGATAGGGAAGAAAACTATTATCATCCAAACGAGCCCGGCTAGCTCAGTCGGTAGAGCATGAGACTCTTAATCTCAGGGTCGCGTTGGGCGAAAACAACTAATATTTTAGTGCTTTTTGACCAAAAAAATAGAAATTGAAAGTCTCTTCACAATATTTGCAATATTTTCATTGTTAACATGCAATATATGAATGCATGTCTGGATGATGTGTAATGGGGCAATACCATATCTTAATGTATTCACTGTAAAAGAAAAAGTATGTATCATCTTACTATAAAATAAAGTGGAGAAAACACAAATAAGACTTTTTTCCACACAGGTTTAATCGGCTATTTCCTGATATTCTTCAAAGCTTTCTGATATTGACTGGTAATTTTGTTTGATACTTTCTTAGACTATTTCTGCCTCTGGCTGATGTGTATTTTCTTTCCAAACTCCACCAGAGCCTATGATTACACAGCATCCTATCTGTGGAAAACGGCAGTGCAGGGATAGGGAAGAAAACTATTATCATCCAAACGAGCCCGGCTAGCTCAGTCGGTAGAGCATGAGACTCTTAATCTCAGGGTCGCGTTGGGCGAAAACAACTAATATTTTAGTGCTTTTTGACCAAAAAAATAGAAATTGAAAGTCTCTTCACAATATTTGCAATATTTTCATTGTTAACATGCAATATATGAATGCATGTCTGGATGATGTGTAATGGGGCAATACCATACCTTAATGTATTCACTGTAAAAGAAAAAGTATGCATCATCTTACTATAAAATAAAGTGGAGAAAACACAAATAAGACTTTTTTCCACACAGGTTTAATCGGCTATTTCCTGATATTCTTCAATGCGTTCTGATATTGACTGGTAATTGTGTTTGATACTTTCTTAGACTATTTCTGCCTCTGGCTGATGTGTATTTTCTTTCCAAACTCCACCAGAGCCTATGATTACACAGCATCCTATCTGTGGAAAACGGCAGTGCAGGGATAGGGAAGAAAACTATAGGCATCCAAAGGAGCCCGGCTAGCTCAGTCGGTAGAGCATGAGACTCTTAATCTCAGGGTCGTGGGTTCGAGCCCCACGTTGGGCAAAAACAACTAAACTTTTAGTGCTTTTTGACCAAAAAAATAGAAATTGAAAGTCTCTTTACAATATTTGCAATGTTTTCATTGTTAACATGCAATATATGAATTCTTCAAAGCTTTCTGATATTGACTGGTAATTGTGTTTGATACTTTCTTAGACTATTTCTGCCTCTGGCTGATGTGTATTTTCTTTCCAAACTCCACCAGAGCCTATGATTACACAGCATCCTATCTGTGGAAAACGGCAGTGCAGGGATAGGGAAGAAAACTATTATCATCCAAACGAGCCCGGCTAGCTCAGTCGGTAGAGCATGAGACTCTTAATCTCAGGGTCGCGTTGGGCGAAAACAACTAATATTTTAGTGCTTTTTGACCAAAAAAATAGAAATTGAAAGTCTCTTCACAATATTTGCAATATTTTCATTGTTAACATGCAATATATGAATGCATGTCTGGATGATGTGTAATGGGGCAATACCATACCTTAATGTATTCACTGTAAAAGAAAAAGTATGCATCATCTTATTATAAAATAAAGTGGAGAAAACACAAATAAGACTTTTTTTCACACAGGTTCAGTCAGCTATTTCCTTATATTCTTCAAAGCGTTCTGATATTGACTGGTAATTGTGTTTGATACTTTCTTAGACTATTTCTGCCTCTGGCTGATGTGTATTTTCTTTCCAAACTCCACCAGAGCCTATGATTACACAGCATCCTATCTGTGGAAACCGGCAGTGCAGGGATAGGGAAGAAAACTATAGGCATCCAAAGGAGCCCGGCTAGCTCAGTCGGTAGAGCATGAGACTCTTAATCTCAGGGTCGTGGGTTCGAGCCCCACGTTGGGTGAAAACAACTAAAATTTTAGTGCTTTTTGACCAAAAAAATAGAAATTGAAAGTCTCTTTACAATATTTGCAATATTTTCATTGTTAACATGCAATATATGAATGCATGTCTGGATGATGTGTAATGGGGCAATACCACACCTTAATGTATTCACTGTAAAAGAAAAAGTATGTATCATCTTACTGTAAAATAAAGTGGAGAAAACACAAATAAGACTTTTTTCCACACAGGTTCAGTCAGCTATTTCCTTATATTCTTCAAAGCGTTCTGATATTGACTGGTAATTGTGTTTGATACTTTCTTAGACTATTTCTGCCTCTGGCTGATGTGTATTTTCTTTCCAAACTCCACCAGAGCCTATGATTACACAGCATCCTATCTGTGGAAAACGGCAGTGCAGGGATAGGGAAGAAAACTATTATCATCCAAACGAGCCCGGCTAGCTCAGTCGGTAGAGCATGAGACTCTTAATCTCAGGGTCGCGTTGGGCGAAAACAACTAATATTTTAGTGCTTTTTGACCAAAAAAATAGAAATTGAAAGTCTCTTCACAATATTTGCAATATTTTCATTGTTAACATGCAATATATGAATGCATGTCTGGATGATGTGTAATGGGGCAATACCATATCTTAATGTATTCACTGTAAAAGAAAAAGTATGTATCATCTTACTATAAAATAAAGTGGAGAAAACACAAATAAGACTTTTTTCCACACAGGTTTAATCGGCTATTTCCTGATATTCTTCAAAGCTTTCTGATATTGACTGGTAATTGTGTTTGATACTTTCTTAGACTATTTCTGCCTCTGGCTGATGTGTATTTTCTTTCCAAACTCCACCAGAGCCTATGATTACACAGCATCCTATCTGTGGAAAACGGCAGTGCAGGGATAGGGAAGAAAACTATTATCATCCAAACGAGCCCGGCTAGCTCAGTCGGTAGAGCATGAGACTCTTAATCTCAGGGTCGCGTTGGGCGAAAACAACTAATATTTTAGTGCTTTTTGACCAAAAAAATAGAAATTGAAAGTCTCTTCACAATATTTGCAATATTTTCATTGTTAACATGCAATATATGAATGCATGTCTGGATGATGTGTAATGGGGCACTACCATACCTTAATGTATTCACTGTAAAAGAAAAAGTATGCATCATCTTACTATAAAATAAAGTGGAGAAAACACAAATAAGACTTTTTTCCACACAGGTTTAATAGGCTATTTCCTGATATTCTTCAATGCGTTCTGATATTTACTGGTAATTGTGTTTGATACTTTCTTAGACTATTTCTGCCTCTGGCTGATGTGTATTTTCTTTCCAAACTCCACCAGAGCCTATGATTACACAACATCCTATCTGTGGAAAGCGGCAGTGGAGGGATAGGGAAGAAAACTATAGGCATCCAAAGGAGCCTGGCTAGCTCAGTCGGTAGAGCATGAGACTCTTAATCTCAGGGTCGTGGGTTCGAGCCCCACGTTGGGCGAAAACAACTAAAATTGTAGTGCTTTTTGACCAAAAAAATAGAAATTGAAAGTCTCTTTACAATATTTGCAATATTTTCATTGTTAACATGCAATATATGAATGCATGTCTGGATGATGTGTAATGGGCAATACCATACCTTAATGTATTTACTGTAAAAGAAAAAGTATGTATCATCTTATTATAAAATAAAGTGGAGAAAACACAAATAAGACTTTTTTTCACACAGGTTCAGTCAGCTATTTCCTTATATTCTTCAAAGCGTTCTGATATTGACTGGTAATTGTGTTTCATACTTTCTTAGACTATTTCTGCCTCTGGCTGATGTGTATTTTCTTTCCAAACTCCACCAGAGCCTATGATTACACAGCATCCTATCTGTGGAAACCGGCAATGCAGGGATAGGGAAGAAAACTATAGGCATCCAAAGGAGCCCGGCTAGCTCAGTCGGTAGAGCATGAGACTCTTAATCTCAGGGTCGTGGGTTCGAGCCCCACGTTGGGTGAAAACAACTAAAATTTTAGTGCTTTTTGACCAAAAAAATAGAAATTGAAAGTCTCTTTACAATATTTGCAATATTTTCATTGTTAACATGCAATATATGAATGCATGTCTGGATGATGTGTAATGGGGCAATACCACACCTTAATGTATTCACTGTAAAAGAAAAAGTATGTATCATCTTACTGTAAAATAAAGTGGAGAAAACACAAATAAGACTTTTTTCCACACAGGTTCAGTCAGCTATTTCCTTATATTCTTCAAAGCGTTCTGATATTGACTGGTAATTGTGTTTGATACTTTCTTAGACTATTTCTGCCTCTGGCTGATGTGTATTTTCTTTCCAAACTCCACCAGAGCCTATGATTACACAGCATCCTATCTGTGGAAAACGGCAGTGCAGGGATAGGGAAGAAAACTATTATCATCCAAACGAGCCCGGCTAGCTCAGTCGGTAGAGCATGAGACTCTTAATCTCAGGGTCGCGTTGGGCGAAAACAACTAATATTTTAGTGCTTTTTGACCAAAAAAATAGAAATTGAAAGTCTCTTCACAATATTTGCAATATTTTCATTGTTAACATGCAATATATGAATGCATGTCTGGATGATGTGTAATGGGGCAATACCATATCTTAATGTATTCACTGTAAAAAAAAAAAGTATGTATCATCTTACTATAAAATAAAGTGGAGAAAACACAAATAAGACTTTTTTCCACACAGGTTTAATCGGCTATTTCCTGATATTCTTCAAAGCTTTCTGATATTGACTGGTAATTGTGTTTGATACTTTCTTAGACTATTTCTGCCTCTGGCTGATGTGTATTTTCTTTCCAAACTCCACCAGAGCCTATGATTACACAGCATCCTATCTGTGGAAAACGGCAGTGCAGGGATAGGGAAGAAAACTATTATCATCCAAACGAGCCCGGCTAGCTCAGTCGGTAGAGCATGAGACTCTTAATCTCAGGGTCGCGTTGGGCGAAAACAACTAATATTTTAGTGCTTTTTGACCAAAAAAATAGAAATTGAAAGTCTCTTCACAATATTTGCAATATTTTCATTGTTAACATGCAATATATGAATGCATGTCTGGATGATGTGTAATGGGGCAATACCATACCTTAATGTATTCACTGTAAAAGAAAAAGTATGCATCATCTTACTATAAAATAAAGTGGAGAAAACACAAATAAGACTTTTTTCCACACAGGTTTAATCGGCTATTTCCTGATATTCTTCAATGCGTTCTGATATTTACTGGTAATTGTGTTTGATACTTTCTTAGACTATTTCTGCCTCTGGCTGATGTGTATTTTCTTTCCAAACTCCACCAGAGCCTATGATTACACAGCATCCTATCTGTGGAAACCGGCAGTGCAGGGATAGGGAAGAAAACTATAGGCATCCAAAGGAGCCCGGCTAGCTCAGTCGGTAGAGCATGAGACTCTTAATCTCAGGGTCGTGGGTTCGAGCCCCACGTTTGGTGAAAACAACTAAAATTTTAGTGCTTTTTGACCAAAAAAATAGAAATTGAAAGTCTCTTTACAATATTTGCAATATTTTCATTGTTAACATGCAATATATGAATGCATGTCTGGATGATGTGTAATGGGGCAATACCACACCTTAATGTATTCACTGTAAAAGAAAAAGTATGTATCATCTTACTGTAAAATAAAGTGGAGAAAACACAAATAAGACTTTTTTCCACACAGGTTCAGTCAGCTATTTCCTTATATTCTTCAAAGCGTTCTGATATTGACTGGTAATTGTGTTTGATACTTTCTTAGACTATTTCTGCCTCTGGCTGATGTGTATTTTCTTTCCAAACTCCACCAGAGCCTATGATTACACAGCATCCTATCTGTGGAAAACGGCAGTGCAGGGATAGGGAAGAAAACTATTATCATCCAAACGAGCCCGGCTAGCTCAGTCGGTAGAGCATGAGACTCTTAATCTCAGGGTCGCGTTGGGCGAAAACAACTAATATTTTAGTGCTTTTTGACCAAAAAAATAGAAATTGAAAGTCTCTTCACAATATTTGCAATATTTTCATTGTTAACATGCAATATATGAATGCATGTCTGGATGATGTGTAATGGGGCAATACCATATCTTAATGTATTCACTGTAAAAGAAAAAGTATGTATCATCTTACTATAAAATAAAGTGGAGAAAACACAAATAAGACTTTTTTCCACACAGGTTTAATCGGCTATTTCCTGATATTCTTCAAAGCTTTCTGATATTGACTGGTAATTGTGTTTGATACTTTCTTAGACTATTTCTGCCTCTGGCTGATGTGTATTTTCTTTCCAAACTCCACCAGAGCCTATGATTACACAGCATCCTATCTGTGGAAAACGGCAGTGCAGGGATAGGGAAGAAAACTATTATCATCCAAACGAGCCCGGCTAGCTCAGTCGGTAGAGCATGAGACTCTTAATCTCAGGGTCGCGTTGGGCGAAAACAACTAATATTTTAGTGCTTTTTGACCAAAAAAATAGAAATTGAAAGTCTCTTCACAATATTTGCAATATTTTCATTGTTAACATGCAATATATGAATGCATGTCTGGATGATGTGTAATGGGGCAATACCATACCTTAATGTATTCACTGTAAAAGAAAAAGTATGCATCATCTTACTATAAAATAAAGTGGAGAAAACACAAATAAGACTTTTTTCCACACAGGTTTAATCGGCTATTTCCTGATATTCTTCAATGCGTTCTGATATTGACTGGTAATTGTGTTTGATACTTTCTTAGACTATTTCTGCCTCTGGCTGATGTGTATTTTCTTTCCAAACTCCACCAGAGCCTATGATTACACAGCATCCTATCTGTGGAAAACGGCAGTGCAGGGATAGGGAAGAAAACTATAGGCATCCAAAGGAGCCCGGCTAGCTCAGTCGGTAGAGCATGAGACTCTTAATCTCAGGGTCGTGGGTTCGAGCCCCACGTTGGGCAAAAACAACTAAACTTTTAGTGCTTTTTGACCAAAAAAATAGAAATTGAAAGTCTCTTTACAATATTTGCAATGTTTTCATTGTTAACATGCAATACATGAATTCTTCAAAGCTTTCTGATATTGACTGGTAATTGTGTTTGATACTTTCTTAGACTATTTCTGCCTCTGGCTGATGTGTATTTTCTTTCCAAACTCCACCAGAGCCTATGATTACACAGCATCCTATCTGTGGAAAACGGCAGTGCAGGGATAGGGAAGAAAACTATTATCATCCAAACGAGCCCGGCTAGCTCAGTCGGTAGAGCATGAGACTCTTAATCTCAGGGTCGCGTTGGGCGAAAACAACTAATATTTTAGTGCTTTTTGACCAAAAAAATAGAAATTGAAAGTCTCTTCACAATATTTGCAATATTTTCATTGTTAACATGCAATATATGAATGCATGTCTGGATGATGTGTAATGGGGCAATACCATACCTTAATGTATTCACTGTAAAAGAAAAAGTATGCATCATCTTATTATAAAATAAAGTGGAGAAAACACAAATAAGACTTTTTTTCACACAGGTTCAGTCAGCTATTTCCTTATATTCTTCAAAGCGTTCTGATATTGACTGGTAATTGTGTTTGATACTTTCTTAGACTATTTCTGCCTCTGGCTGATGTGTATTTTCTTTCCAAACTCCACCAGAGCCTATGATTACACAGCATCCTATCTGTGGAAACCGGCAGTGCAGGGATAGGGAAGAAAACTATAGGCATCCAAAGGAGCCCGGCTAGCTCAGTCGGTAGAGCATGAGACTCTTAATCTCAGGGTCGTGGGTTCGAGCCCCACGTTTGGTGAAAACAACTAAAATTTTAGTGCTTTTTGACCAAAAAAATAGAAATTGAAAGTCTCTTTACAATATTTGCAATATTTTCATTGTTAACATGCAATATATGAATGCATGTCTGGATGATGTGTAATGGGGCAATACCACACCTTAATGTATTCACTGTAAAAGAAAAAGTATGTATCATCTTACTGTAAAATAAAGTGGAGAAAACACAAATAAGACTTTTTTCCACACAGGTTCAGTCAGCTATTTCCTTATATTCTTCAAAGCGTTCTGATATTGACTGGTAATTGTGTTTGATACTTTCTTAGACTATTTCTGCCTCTGGCTGATGTGTATTTTCTTTCCAAACTCCACCAGAGCCTATGATTACACAGCATCCTATCTGTGGAAAACGGCAGTGCAGGGATAGGGAAGAAAACTATTATCATCCAAACGAGCCCGGCTAGCTCAGTCGGTAGAGCATGAGACTCTTAATCTCAGGGTCGCGTTGGGCGAAAACAACTAATATTTTAGTGCTTTTTGACCAAAAAAATAGAAATTGAAAGTCTCTTCACAATATTTGCAATATTTTCATTGTTAACATGCAATATATGAATGCATGTCTGGATGATGTGTAATGGGGCAATACCATATCTTAATGTATTCACTGTAAAAGAAAAAGTATGTATCATCTTACTATAAAATAAAGTGGAGAAAACACAAATAAGACTTTTTTCCACACAGGTTTAATCGGCTATTTCCTGATATTCTTCAAAGCTTTCTGATATTGACTGGTAATTGTGTTTGATACTTTCTTAGACTATTTCTGCCTCTGGCTGATGTGTATTTTCTTTCCAAACTCCACCAGAGCCTATGATTACACAGCATCCTATCTGTGGAAAACGGCAGTGCAGGGATAGGGAAGAAAACTATTATCATCCAAACGAGCCCGGCTAGCTCAGTCGGTAGAGCATGAGACTCTTAATCTCAGGGTCGCGTTGGGCGAAAACAACTAATATTTTAGTGCTTTTTGACCAAAAAAATAGAAATTGAAAGTCTCTTCACAATATTTGCAATATTTTCATTGTTAACATGCAATATATGAATGCATGTCTGGATGATGTGTAATGGGGCAATACCATACCTTAATGTATTCACTGTAAAAGAAAAAGTATGCATCATCTTACTATAAAATAAAGTGGAGAAAACACAAATAAGACTTTTTTCCACACAGGTTTAATAGGCTATTTCCTGATATTCTTCATAGCGTTCTGATATTTACTGGTAATTGTGTTTGATACTTTCTTAGACTATTTCTGCCTCTGGCTGATGTGTATTTTCTTTCCAAACTCCACCAGAGCCTATGATTACACAACATCCTATCTGTGGAAAGCGGCAGTGGAGGGATAGGGAAGAAAACTATAGGCATCCAAAGGAGCCTGGCTAGCTCAGTCGGTAGAGCATGAGACTCTTAATCTCAGGGTCGTGGGTTCGAGCCCCACGTTGGGCGAAAACAATTAAAATTGTAGTGCTTTTTGACCAAAAAAATAGAAATTGAAAGTCTCTTTACAATATTTGCAATATTTTCATTGTTAACATGCAATATATGAATGCATGTCTGGATGATGTGTAATGGGCAATACCATACCTTAATGTATTCACTGTAAAAGAAAAAGTATGTATCATCTTATTATAAAATAAAGTGGAGAAAACACAAATAAGACTTTTTTTCACACAGGTTCAGTCAGCTATTTCCTTATATTCTTCAAAGCGTTCTGATATTGACTGGTAATTGTGTTTGATACTTTCTTAGACTATTTCTGCCTCTGGCTGATGTGTATTTTCTTTCCAAACTCCACCAGAGCCTATGATTACACAGCATCCTATCTGTGGAAACCGGCAGTGCAGGGATAGGGAAGAAAACTATAGGCATCCAAAGGAGCCCGGCTAGCTCAGTCGGTAGAGCATGAGACTCTTAATCTCAGGGTCGTGGGTTCGAGCCCCACGTTTGGTGAAAACAACTAAAATTTTAGTGCTTTTTGACCAAAAAAATAGAAATTGAAAGTCTCTTTGCAATATTTTCATTGTTAACATGCAATATATGAATGCATGTCTGGATGATCTGTAATGGGGCAATACCATACCTTAATGTATTCACTGTAAAAGAAAAAGTATGTATCATCTTACTATAAAATAAAGTGGAGAAAACACAAATAAGACTTTTTTCCACACAGGTTTAATCGGCTATTTCCTGATATTCTTCAATGCGTTCTGATATTGACTGGTAATTGTGTTTGATACTTTCTTAGACTATTTCTGCCTCTGGCTGATGTGTATTTTCTTTCCAAACTCCACCAGAGCCTATGATTACACAGCATCCTATCTGTGGAAAGCGGCAGTGCAGGGATAGGGAAGAAAACTATAGGCATCCAAAGGAGCCTGGCTAGTTCAGTTGGTAGAACATGAGACTCTTAATCTCAGGGTCGTGGGTTCGAGCCCCACGTTGGGCGAAAACAACTAAAATTGTAGTGCTTTTTGACCAAAAAAATAGAAATTGAAAGTCTCTTTACAATATTTGCAATATTTTCATTGTTAACATGCAATATATGAATGCATGTCTGGATAATGTGTAATTGGGCAATACCATACCTTAATGTATTCACTGTAAAATAAAAAGTATGTATCATCTTATTATAAAATAAAGTGGAGAAAACACAAATAAGACATTTTTTCACACAGGTTCAGTCAGCTATTTCTTTATATTCTTCAAAGCGTTCTGATATTGACTGGTAATTGTGTTTGATACTTTCTTAGACTATTTCTGCCTCTGGCTGATGTGTATTTTCTTTCCAAACTCCACCAGAGCCTATGATTACACAGCATCCTATCTGTGGAAACCGGCAGTGCAGGGATATGGAAGAAAACTATAGGCATGCAAAGGAGCCCGGCTAGCTCAGTCGGTAGAGCATGAGACTCTTAATCTCAGGGTCGTGGGTTCGAGCCCCACGTTGGGTGAAAACAACTAAAATTTTAGTGCTTTTTGACCAAAAAAATAGAAATTGAAAGTCTCTTCACAATATTTGCAATATTTTCATTGTTAACATGCAATATATGAATGAATGTCTGGATGATGTGTAATGGGGCAATACCATACCTTAATGTATTCACTGTAAAAGAAAAAGTATCTATCATCTTACTATAAAATAAAAAGGAGAAAACACAAATAAGACTTTTTTCCACACAGGTTTAATCGGCTATTTCCTGATATTCTTCAATGCGTTCTGATATTGACTGGTAATTGTGTTTGATACTTTCTTAGACTATTTCTGCCTCGGGCTGATGTGTATTTTCTTTCCAAACTCCACCAGAGCCTATGATTACACAACATCCTATCTGTGGAAAGCGGCAGTGCAGGGATAGGGAAGAAAACTATAGGCATCCAAAGAAGCCCGGCTAGTTCAGTCGGTAGAGCATGAGACTCTTAATCTCAGGGTCGTGGGTTCGAGCCCCACGTTGGGCGTAAACAACTAAAATTGTAGTGCTTTTTGACCAAAAAAATAGAAATTGAAAGTCTCTTTACAATATTTGCAATATTTTCATTGTTAACATGCAATATATGAATGCATGTCTGGATGATGTGTAATGGGGCAATACCATACCTTAATGTATTCACTGTAAAATAAAAAGTATGTATCATCTTATTATAAAATAAAGTGGAGAAAACACAAATAAGACATTTTTTCACACAGGTTCAGTCAGCTATTTCCTGATATTCTTCAAAGCGTTCTGATATTGACTGGTAATTCTGTTTGATACTTTCTTAGACTATTTCTGCCTCTGGCTGATGTGTATTTTCTTTACAAACTCCACCAGAGCCTATGATTGCACAGCATCCTATCTGTGGAAACCGGCAGTGCAGGGATAGGGAAGAAAACTATAGGCATCCAAAGGAGCCCGGCTAGCTCAGTCGGTAGAGCATGAGACTCTTAATCTCAGGGTCGTGGGTTCGAGCCCCACGTTGGGCGAAAACAACTAAAATTTTAGTGCTTTTTGACCAAAAAAAATAGAAATTGAAAGTCTCTTTACAATATTTGCAATATTTTCATTGTTAACATGCAATATATGAATGCATGTCTGGATGATGTGTAATGGGGCAATACCATACCTTAATGTATTCACTGTAAAAGAAAAAGTATGCATCATCTTACTATAAAATAAAGTGGAGAAAACACAAATAAGACTTTTTTCCACACAGGTTTAATAGGCTATTTCCTGATATTCTTCAATGCATTCTGATATTTACTGGTAATTGTGTTTGATACTTTCTTAAACTATTTCTGCCTCTGGCTGATGTGTATTTTCTTTCCAAACTCCACCAGAGCCTATGATTACACAGCATCCTATCTGTGGAAAACGGCAGTGCAGGGATAGGGAAGAAAACTATAGACATCGAAAGGAGCCCGGCTAGCTCAGTCGGTAGAGCATGAGACTCTTAATCTCAGGGTCGTGGGTTCGAGCCCCACATTGGGCGAAAACAACTAAAATTTTAGTGCTTGTTGACAAAAAAATAGAAATTGAAAGTCTATTTACAATATTTGCAATATTTTCATTGTTACCATGCAATGTATGAATGCATGTCTGGATGATGTGTAATGGGGCAATACCATACCTTAATGTATTCACTGTAAAAGAAAAAGTATGCATCATCTTACTATAAAATAAAGTGGAGAAAACACAAATAAGACTTTTTTCCACACAGGTTTAATCGGCTATTTCCTGATATTCTTCAATGCGTTCTGATATTGACTGGTAATTGTGTTTGATACTTTCTTAGACTATTTCTGCCTCTGGCTGATGTGTATTTTCTTTCCAAACTCCACCAGATCCTATGATTACACAGCATCCTATCTGTGGAAAACGGCAGTGCAGGGATATGGAAGAAAACTATAGGCATCCAAAGGAGCCCGGCTAGCTCAGTCGCTAGAGCATGAGACTCTTAATCTCAGGGTCGTGTGTTCGAGCCCCACGTTGGGCGAAAACAACTAAAATTGTAGTGCTTTTTGACCAAAAAAATAGAAATTGAAAGTCTCTTTGCAATATTTTCATTGTTAACATGCAATATATGAATGCATGTCTGGATGATGTGTAATGGGGCAATACCATATCTTAATGTATTCACTGTAAAAGAAAAAGTATGTATCATCTTACTATAAAATAAAGTGGAGAAAACACAAATAAGACTTTTTTCCACACAGGTTTAATCGGCTATTTCCTGATATTCTTCAAAAAAATAGAAATTGAAAGTCTCTTTACAATATTTGCAATATTTTCATTGTTAACATGCAATATATGAATGCATGTCTGGATGATGTGTAATGGGCAATACCATACCTTAATGTATTCACTGTAAAAGAAAAAGTATGTATCATCTTATTATAAAATAAAGTGGAGAAAACACAAATAAGACTTTTTTTCACACAGGTTCAGTCAGCTATTTCCTTATATTCTTCAAAGCGTTCTGATATTGACTGGTAATTGTGTTTGATACTTTCTTAGACTATTTCTGCCTCTGGCTGATGTGTATTTTCTTTCCAAACTCCACCAGAGCCTATGATTACACAGCATCCTATCTGTGGAAACCGGCAGTGCAGGGATAGGGAAGAAAACTATAGGCATCCAAAGGAGCCCGGCTAGCTCAGTCGGTAGAGCATGAGACTCTTAATCTCAGGGTCGTGGGTTCGAGCCCCACGTTTGGTGAAAACAACTAAAATTTTAGTGCTTTTTGACCAAAAAAATAGAAATTGAAAGTCTCTTTGCAATATTTTCATTGTTAACATGCAATATATGAATGCATGTCTGGATGATGTGTAATGGGGCAATACCATACCTTAATGTATTCACTGTAAAAGAAAAAGTATGTATCATCTTACTATAAAATAAAGTGGAGAAAACACAAATAAGACTTTTTTCCACACAGGTTTAATCGGCTATTTCCTGATATTCTTCAATGCGTTCTGATATTGACTGGTAATTGTGTTTGATACTTTCTTAGACTATTTCTGCCTCTGGCTGATGTGTATTTTCTTTCCAAACTCCACCAGAGCCTATGATTACACAGCATCCTATCTGTGGAAACCGGCAGTGCAGGGATAGGGAAGAAAACTATAGGCATCCAAAGGAGCCCGGCTAGCTCAGTCGGTAGAGCATGAGACTCTTAATCTCAGGGTCGTGGGTGCGAACCCCACGTTGGGCGAAAACAACTAAAATTTTAGTGCTTTTTGACCAAAAAAATAGAAATTGAAAGTCTCTTTACAATATTTGCAATATTTTGATTGTTAACATGCAATATATGAATGCATGTCTGGATGATGTGTAATGGGGCAATACCACACCTTAATGTATTCACTGTAAAAGAAAAAGTATGTATCATCTTACTATAAAATAAAGTGGAGAAAACACAAATAAGACTTTTTTCCACACAGGTTTAATCGGCTATTTCCTGATATTCTTCAATGCGTTCTGATATTGACTGGTAATTGTGTTTGATACTTTCTTAGACTATTTCTGCCTCTGGCTGATGTGTATTTTCTTTCCAAACTCCACCAGAGCCTATGATTACACAGCATCCTATCTGTGGAAAACGGCAGTGTAGGGATAGGGAAGAAAACTATAGGCATCCAAAGGAGCCCGGCTAGCTCAGTCGGTAGAGCATGAGACTCTTAATCTCAGGGTCGTGGGTTCGAGCCCCACGTTGGGCGAAAACAATTAAATCGTAGTGCTTTTTGACGAAAAAAATACATCCTATCTGTGGAAAACGGCAGTGCAGGGATAGGGAAGAAAACTATAGGCATCCAAAGGAGCCTGGCTAGCTCAGTCGGTAGAGCATGAGACTCTTAATCTCAGGGTCGTGGGTTCGAGCCCCACGTTGGCGAAAACAACTAAAATTTTAGTGCTTTTTGACCAAAAAAATAGAAATTGAAAGTCTCTTTACAATATTTGCAATATTTTGATTGTTAACATGCAATATATGAATGCATGTCTGGATGATGTGTAATGGGGCAATACCACACCTTAATGTATTC
This sequence comes from Ambystoma mexicanum, assembly GCF_040938575.1. NCBI lineage: Eukaryota > Metazoa > Chordata > Amphibia > Caudata > Ambystomatidae > Ambystoma > Ambystoma mexicanum. Next base: position 530,660,939 of record NC_090928.1, on the reverse strand, counting down.
ACTGTAAAAGAAAAAGTATGTATCATCTTACTGTAAAATAAAGTGGAGAAAACACAAATAAGACTTTTTTCCACACAGGTTTAATCGGCTATTTCCTGATATTCTTCAATGCGTTCTGATATTGACTGGTAATTGTGTTTGATACTTTCTTAGACTATTTCTGCCTCTGGCTGATGTGTATTTTCTTTCCAAACTCCACCAGAGCCTATGATTACACAGCATCCTATCTGTGGAAAACGGCAGTGCAGGGATAGGGAAGAAAACTATAGGCATCCAAAGGAGCCCGGCTAGCTCAGTCGGTAGAGCATGAGACTCTTAATCTCAGGGTCGTGGGTTCGAGCCCCACGTTGGGCGAAAACAACTACAATTTTAGTGTTTTTTGACCAAAAAAATAGAAATTGAAAGTCTCTTCACAATATTTGCAATATTTTCATTGTTAACATGCAATGTATGAATGCATGTCTGGATGATGTGTAATGGGGCAATACCATACCTTAATGTATTCACTGTAAAAGAAAAGTATGCATCATCTTACTATAAAATAAAGTGGAGAAAACACAAATAAGACTTTTTTCCACACAGGTTTAATCGGCTATTTCCTGATATTCTTCAATGCGTTCTGATATTGACTGGTAATTGTGTTTGATACTTTCTTAGACTATTTCTGCCTCTGGCTGATGTGTATTTTCTTTCCAAACTCCACCAGAGCCTATGATTACACAGCATCATATCTGTGGAAAGCGGCAGTGCAGGGATAGGGAAGAAAACTACAGGCGTCCAAAGGAGCCTGGCTAGCTCAGTAGGTAGAGCATGAGACTCTTAATCTCAGGGTCGTGGGTTCGAGCCCCACGTTGGGCAAAAACAACTAAAATTGTAGTGCTTTTTGACCAAAAAAATACATCCTTTCTGTGGAAAACGGCAGTGCAGGGATAGGGAAGAAAACTATAGGCATCCAAAGGAGCCCGGCTAGCTCAGTCGGTAGAGCATGAGACTCTTAATCTCAGGGTTGTGGGTTCGAGCCCCACGTTGGGCGAAAACAACTAAAATTTTAGTGCTTTTTGACCAAAAAAATAGAAATTGAAAGTCTCTTTACAATATTTGCAATATTTTCATTGTTAACATGCAATATATGAATGCATGTCTGGATGCATGTCTTGACCAAAAAAATAGAAATTGAAAGTCTCTTTACAATATTTGCAATATTTTGATTGTTAACATGCAATATATGAATGCATGTCTGGATGATGTGTAATGGGGCAATACCACACCTTAATGTATTCACTGTAAAAGAAAAAGTATGTATCATCTTACTGTAAAATAAAGTGGAGAAAACACAAATAAGACTTTTTTCCACACAGGTTTAATCGGCTATTTCCTGATATTCTTCAATGCGTTCTGATATTGACTGGTAATTGTGTTTGATACTTTCTTAGACTATTTCTGCCTCTGGCTGATGTGTATTTTCTTTCCAAACTCCACCAGAGCCTATGATTACACAGCATCCTATCTGTGGAAAACGGCAGTGCAGGGATAGGGAAGAAAACTATAGGCATCCAAAGGAGCCCGGCTAGCTCAGTCGGTAGAGCATGAGACTCTTAATCTCAGGGTCGTGGGTTCGAGCCCCACGTTGGGCGAAAACAGCTAAAATTTTAGTGCTTTTTGACCAAAAAAATAGAAATTGAAAGTCTCTTTACAATATTTGCAATATTTTCATTGTTAACATGCAATATATGAATGCATGTCTGGATGCATGTCTTGACCAAAAAAATAGAAATTGAAAGTCTCTTTACAATATTTGCAATATTTTCATTGTTAACATGCAATGTATGAATGCATGTCTGGATGATGTGTAATGGGGCAATACCATACCTTAATGTATTCACTGTAAAAGAAAAAGTATGCATCATCTTACTATAAAATAAAGTGGAGAAAACACAAATAAGACTTTTTTCCACACAGTTTAATCGGCTATTTCCTGATATTCTTCAATGCATTCTGATATTGACTGGTAATTGTGTTTGATACTTTCTTAGACTATTTCTGCCTCTGGCTGATGTGTATTTTCTTTCCAAACTCCACCAGAGCCTATGATTACACAGCATCCTATCTGTGGAAAGCGGCAGTGCAGGGATAGGGAAGAAAACTATAGGCATCCAAAGGAGCCTGGCTAGTTCAGTTGGTAGAGCATGAGACTCTTAATCTCAGGGTCGTGGGTTCGAGCCCCACGTTGGGCAAAAACAACTAAAATTGTAGTGCTTTTTGACCAAAAAAATAGAAATTGAAAGTCTCTTTACAATATTTGCAATATTTTCATTGTTAACATGCAATATATGAATGCATGTCTGGATGATGTGTAATGGGGCAATACCATACCTTAATGTATTCACTGTAAAATAAAAAGTATGTATCATCTTATTATAAAATAAAGTGGAGAAAACACAAATAAGACTTTTTTTCACACAGGTTCAGTCAGCTATTTCTTTATATTCTTCAAAGCGTTCTGATATTGACTGGTAATTGTGTTTGATACTTTCTTAGACTATTTCTGCCTCTGGCTGATGTGTATTTTCTTTCCAAACTCCACCAGAGCCTATGATTACACAGCATCCTGTCTGTGGAAACCGGCAGTGCAGGGATAGGGAAGAAAACTATAGGCATGCAAAGGAGCCCGGCTAGCTCATTCGGTAGAGCATGAGACTCTTAATCTCAGGTTCGTGGGTTCGAGCCCCACGTTGGGCGAAAACAACTAAAATTTTAGTGTTTTTTGACCAAAAAAATAGAAATTGAAAGTCTCTTCACAATATTTGCAATATTTTCATTGTTAACATGCAATGTATGAATGCATGTCTGGATGATGTGTAATGGGGCAATACCATACCTTAATGTATTCACTGTAAAAGAAAAGTATGCATCATCTTACTATAAAATAAAGTGGAGAAAACACAAATAAGACTTTTTTCCACACAGGTTTAATCGGCTATTTCCTGATATTCTTCAATGCGTTCTGATATTGACTGGTAATTGTGTTTGATACTTTCTTAGACTATTTCTGCCTCTGGCTGATGTGTATTTTCTTTCCAAACTCCACCAGAGCCTATGATTACACAGCATCATATCTGTGGAAAGCGGCAGTGCAGGGATAGGGAAGAAAACTACAGGCGTCCAAAGGAGCCCGGCTAGCTCAGTAGGTAGAGCATGAGACTCTTAATCTCAGGGTCGTGGGTTCGAGCCCCACGTTGGGCAAAAACAACTAAAATTGTAGTGCTTTTTGACCAAAAAAATACATCCTTTCTGTGGAAAACGGCAGTGCAGGGATAGGGAAGAAAACTATAGGCATCCAAAGGAGCCCGGCTAGCTCAGTCGGTAGAGCATGAGACTCTTAATCTCAGGGTTGTGGGTTCGAGCCCCACGTTGGGCGAAAACAACTAAAATTTTAGTGCTTTTTGACCAAAAAAATAGAAATTGAAAGTCTCTTTACAATATTTGCAATATTTTCATTGTTAACATGCAATATATGAATGCATGTCTGGATGCATGTCTTGACCAAAAAAATAGAAATTGAAAGTCTCTTTACAATATTTGCAATATTTTCATTGTTAACATGCAATGTATGAATGCATGTCTGGATGATGTGTAATGGGGCAATACCATACCTTAATGTATTCACTGTAAAAGAAAAAGTATGCATCATCTTACTATAAAATAAAGTGGAGAAAACACAAATAAGACTTTTTTCCACACAGTTTAATCGGCTATTTCCTGATATTCTTCAATGCGTTCTGATATTGACTGGTAATTGTGTTTGATACTTTCTTAGACTATTTCTGCCTCTGGCTGATGTGTATTTTCTTTCCAAACTCCACCAGAGCCTATGATTACACAGCATCCTATCTGTGGAAAGCGGCAGTGCAGGGATAGGGAAGAAAACTATAGGCATCCAAAGGAGCCTGGCTAGTTCAGTTGGTAGAGCATGAGACTCTTAATCTCAGGGTCGTGGGTTCGAACCCCACGTTGGGCAAAAACAACTAAAATTGTAGTGCTTTTTGACCAAAAAAATAGAAATTGAAAGTCTCTTTACAATATTTGCAATATTTTCATTGTTAACATGCAATATATGAATGCATGTCTGGATGATGTGTAATGGGGCAATACCATACCTTAATGTATTCACTGTAAAATAAAAAGTATGTATCATCTTATTATAAAATAAAGTGGAGAAAACACAAATAAGACTTTTTTTCACACAGGTTCAGTCAGCTATTTCTTTATATTCTTCAAAGCGTTCTGATATTGACTGGTAATTGTGTTTGATACTTTCTTAGACTATTTCTGCCTCTGGCTGATGTGTATTTTCTTTCCAAACTCCACCAGAGCCTATGATTACACAGCATCCTATCTGTGGAAACCGGCAGTGCAGGGATAGGGAAGAAAACTATAGGCATGCAAAGGAGCCCGGCTAGCTCAGTCGGTAGAGCATGAGACTCTTAATCTCAGGGTCGTGGGTTCGAGCCCCACGTTGGGCGAAAACAACTAAAATTTTAGTGCTTTTTGACCAAAAAAATAGAAATTGAAAGTCTCTTCACAATATTTGCAATATTTTCATTGTTAACATGCAATGTATGAATGCATGTCTGGATGATGTGTAATGGGGCAATACCACACCTTAATGTATTCACTGTAAAAGAAAAAGTATGCATCATCTTACTATAAAATAAAGTGGAGAAAACACAAATAAGACTTTTTTCCACACAAGTTTAATCGGCTATTTCCTGATATTCTTCAATGCGTTCTGATATTGACTGGTAATTGTGTTTGATACTTTCTTAGACTATTTCTGCCTCTGGCTGATGTGTATTTTCTTTCCAAACTCCACCAGAGCCTATGATTACACAGCATCATATCTGTGGAAAGCGGCAGTGCAGGGATAGGGAAGAAAACTATAGGCATGCAAAGGAGCCCGGCTAGCTCATTCGGTAGAGCATGAGACTCTTAATCTCAGGTTCGTGGGTTCGAGCCCCACGTTGGGCGAAAACAACTAAAATTTTAGTGTTTTTTGACCAAAAAAATAGAAATTGAAAGTCTCTTCACAATATTTGCAATATTTTCATTGTTAACATGCAATGTATGAATGCATGTCTGGATGATGTGTAATGGGGCAATACCATACCTTAATGTATTCACTGTAAAAGAAAAGTATGCATCATCTTACTATAAAATAAAGTGGAGAAAACACAAATAAGACTTTTTTCCACACAGGTTTAATCGGCTATTTCCTGATATTCTTCAATGCGTTCTGATATTGACTGGTAATTGTGTTTGATACTTTCTTAGACTATTTCTGCCTCTGGCTGATGTGTATTTTCTTTCCAAACTCCACCAGAGCCTATGATTACACAGCATCATATCTGTGGAAAGTGGCAGTGCAGGGATAGGGAAGAAAACTACAGGCGTCCAAAGGAGCCCGGCTAGCTCAGTAGGTAGAGCATGAGACTCTTAATCTCAGGGTCGTGGGTTCGAGCCCCACGTTGGGCAAAAACAACTAAAATTGTAGTGCTTTTTGACCAAAAAAATACATCCTTTCTGTGGAAAACGGCAGTGCAGGGATAGGGAAGAAAACTATAGGCATCCAAAGGAGCCCGGCTAGCTCAGTCGGTAGAGCATGAGACTCTTAATCTCAGGGTTGTGGGTTCGAGCCCCACGTTGGGCGAAAACAACTAAAATTTTAGTGCTTTTTGACCAAAAAAATAGAAATTGAAAGTCTCTTTACAATATTTGCAATATTTTCATTGTTAACATGCAATATATGAATGCATGTCTGGATGCATGTCTTGACCAAAAAAATAGAAATTGAAAGTCTCTTTACAATATTTGCAATATTTTCATTGTTAACATGCAATGTATGAATGCATGTCTGGATGATGTGTAATGGGGCAATACCATACCTTAATGTATTCACTGTAAAAGAAAAAGTATGCATCATCTTACTATAAAATAAAGTGGAGAAAACACAAATAAGACTTTTTTCCACACAGTTTAATCGGCTATTTCCTGATATTCTTCAATGCGTTCTGATATTGACTGGTAATTGTGTTTGATACTTTCTTAGACTATTTCTGCCTCTGGCTGATGTGTATTTTCTTTCCAAACTCCACCAGAGCCTATGATTACACAGCATCCTATCTGTGGAAAGCGGCAGTGCAGGGATAGGGAAGAAAACTATAGGCATCCAAAGGAGCCTGGCTAGTTCAGTTGGTAGAGCATGAGACTCTTAATCTCAGGGTCGTGGGTTCGAACCCCACGTTGGGCAAAAACAACTAAAATTGTAGTGCTTTTTGACCAAAAAAATAGAAATTGAAAGTCTCTTTACAATATTTGCAATATTTTCATTGTTAACATGCAATATATGAATGCATGTCTGGATGATGTGTAATGGGGCAATACCATACCTTAATGTATTCACTGTAAAATAAAAAGTATGTATCATCTTATTATAAAATAAAGTGGAGAAAACACAAATAAGACTTTTTTTCACACAGGTTCAGTCAGCTATTTCTTTATATTCTTCAAAGCGTTCTGATATTGACTGGTAATTGTGTTTGATACTTTCTTAGACTATTTCTGCCTCTGGCTGATGTGTATTTTCTTTCCAAACTCCACCAGAGCCTATGATTACACAGCATCCTATCTGTGGAAACCGGCAGTGCAGGGATAGGGAAGAAAACTATAGGCATGCAAAGGAGCCCGGCTAGCTCAGTCGGTAGAGCATGAGGCTCTTAATCTCAGGGTCGTGGGTTCGAGCCCCACGTTGGGCGAAAACAACTAAAATTTTAGTGCTTTTTGACCAAAAAAATAGAAATTGAAAGTCTCTTCACAATATTTGCAATATTTTCATTGTTAACATGCAATGTATGAATGCATGTCTGGATGATGTGTAATGGGGCAATACCACACCTTAATGTATTCACTGTAAAAGAAAAAGTATGCATCATCTTACTATAAAATAAAGTGGAGAAAACACAAATAAGACTTTTTTCCACACAAGTTTAATCGGCTATTTCCTGATATTCTTCAATGCGTTCTGATATTGACTGGTAATTGTGTTTGATACTTTCTTAGACTATTTCTGCCTCTGGCTGATGTGTATTTTCTTTCCAAACTCCACCAGAGCCTATGATTACACAGCATCATATCTGTGGAAAGCGGCAGTGCAGGGATAGGGAAGAAAACTACAGGCATCTAAAGGAGCCCGGCTAGCTCAGTAGGTAGAGCATGAGACTCTTAATCTCAGGGTCGTGGGTTCGAGCCCCACGTTGGGCGAAAACAACTAAAATTGTAGTGCTTTTTGACCAAAAAAATACATCCTATCTGTGGAAAACGGCAGTGCAGGGATAGGGAAGAAAACTATAGGCATCCAAAGGAGCCCGGCTAGCTCAGTCGGTAGAGCATGAGACTCTTAATCTCAGGGTCGTGGGTTCGAGCCCCACGTTGGGTGAAAACAACTAAAATTTTAGTGCTTTTTGACCAAAAAAATAGAAATTGAAAGTCTCTTTACAATATTTGCAATATTTTCATTGTTAACATGCAATGTATGAATGCATGTCTGGATGATGTGTAATGGGGCAATACCATACCTTAATGTATTCACTGTAAAAGAAAAAGTATGCATCATCTTACTATAAAATAAAGTGGAGAAAACACAAATAAGACTTTTTTCCACACAGGTTTAATCGGCTATTTCCTGATATTCTTCAATGCGTTCTGATATTGACTGGTAATTGTGTTTGATACTTTCTTAGACTATTTCTGCCTCTGGCTGATGTGTATTTTCTTTCCAAACTCCACCAGATCCTATGATTACACAGCATCCTATCTGTGGAAAACGGCAGTGCAGGGATAGGGAAGAAAACTATAGGCATCTAAAGGAGCCCGGCTAGCTCAGTCGGTAGAGCATGAGACTCTTAATCTCAGGGTCGTGGGTTCGAGCCCCACGTTGGGCGTAAACAACTAAAATTGTAGTGCTTTTTGACCAAAAAAATAGAAATTGAAAGTCTCTTTACAATATTTGCAATATTTTCATTGTTAACATGCAATATATGAATGCATGTCTGGATGATGTGTAATGGGGCAATACCATACCTTAATGTATTCACTGTAAAAGAAAAAGTATGTATGATCTTATTATAAAATAAAGTGGAGAAAACACAAATAAGACATTTTTTCACACAGGTTCAGTCAGCTATTTCCTGATATTCTTCAAAGCGTTCTGATATTGACTGGTAATTGTGTTTGATACTTTCTTAGACTATTTCTGCCTCTGGCTGATGTGTATTTTCTTTCCAAACTCCACCTGAGCCTATGATTGCACAGCATCCTATCTGTGGAAACCGGCAGTGCAGGGATAGGGAAGAAAACTATAAGCATCCAAAGGAGCCCGGCTAGCTCAGTCGGTAGAACATGAGACTCTTAATCTCAGGGTCGTGGGTTCGAGCCCCACGTTGGGCGTAAACAACTAAAATTGCAGTGCTTTTTGACCAAAAAAATAGAAATTGAAAGTCTCTTTACAATATTTGCAATATTTTCATTGTTAACATGCAATATATGAATGCATGTCTGGATGATGTGTAATGGGGCAATACCATACCTTAATGTATTCACTGTAAAAGAAAAAGTATGTATGATCTTATTATAAAATAAAGTGGAGAAAACACAAATAAGACATTTTTTCACACAGGTTCAGTCAGCTATTTCCTGATATTCTTCAAAGCGTTCTGATATTGACTGGTAATTGTGTTTGATACTTTCTTAGACTATTTCTGCCTCTGGCTGATGTGTATTTTCTTTCCAAACTCCACCAGAGCCTATGATTGCACAGCATCCTATCTGTGGAAACCGGCAGTGCAGGGATAGGGAAGAAAACTATAAGCATCCAAAGGAGCCCGGCTAGCTCAGTCGGTAGAGCATGAGACTCTTAATCTCAGGGTCGTGGGTTCGAGCCCCACGTTGGGCGAAAACAACTAAAATTTTAGTGCTTTTTGACCAAAAAAATAGAAATTGAAAGTCTCTTTACAATATTTGCAATATTTTCATTGTTAACATGCAATATATGAATGCATGTCTGGATGATATGTAATGGGGCAATACCATACCTTAATGTATTCACTGTAAAAGAAAAAGTATGCATCATCTTACTATAAAATAAAGTGGAGAAAACACAAATAAGACTTTTTTCCACAAAGGTTTAATAGGCTATTTCCTGATATTCTTCAATGCGTTCTGATATTTACTGGTAATTGTGTTTGATACTTTCTTAGACTATTTCTGTCTCTGGCTGATGTGTATTTTCTTTCCAAACTCCACCAGAGCCTATGATTACACAGCATCCTATCTGTGGAAAACGGCAGTGCAGGGATAGGGAAGAAAACTATAGACATCCAAAGGAGCCCGGCTAGCTCAGTCGGTAGAGCATGAGACTCTTAATCTCAGGGTTGTGGGTTCGAGCCCCACGTTGGGCGAAAACAACTAAAATTTGAGTGCTTTTTGACCAAAAAAATAGAAATTGAAAGTCTCTTTACAATATTTGCAATATTTTCATTGTTAACATGCAATATATGAATGCATGTCTGGATGCATGTCTTGACCAAAAAAATAGAAATTGAAAGTCTCTTTACAATATTTGCAATATTTTCATTGTTAACATGCAATGTATGAATGCATGTCTGGATGATGTGTAATGGGGCAATACCATACCTTAATGTATTCACTGTAAAAGAAAAAGTATGCATCATCTTACTATAAAATAAAGTGGAGAAAACACAAATAAGACTTTTTTCCACACAGTTTAATCGGCTATTTCCTGATATTCTTCAATGCGTTCTGATATTGACTGGTAATTGTGTTTGATACTTTCTTAGACTATTTCTGCCTCTGGCTGATGTGTATTTTCTTTCCAAACTCCACCAGAGCCTATGATTACACAACATCCTATCTGTGGAAAGCGGCAGTGCAGGGATAGGGAAGAAAACTATAGGCATCCAAAGGATCCCGGCTAGTTCAGTCGGTAGAGCATGAGACTCTTAATCTCAGGGTCGTGGGTTCGAGCCCCACGTTGGGTGAAAACAACTAAAATCTTAGTGCTTTTTGACCAAAAAAATAGAAATTGAAAGTCTCTTTACAATATTTGCAATATTTTCATTGTTAACATGCAATATATGAATGCATGTCTGGATGATGTGTAATGGGGCAATACCACACCTTAATGTATTCACTGTACAAGAAAAAGTATGTATCATCTTACTATAAAATAAAAAGGAGAAAACACAAATAAGACTTTTTTCCACACAGGTTTAATCGATAATTTCCTGATATTCTTCAATGCGTTCTGATATTGACTGGTAATTGTGTTTGATACTTTCTTAGACTATTTCTGCCTCTGGCTGATGTGTATTTTCTTTCCAAACTCCACCAGAGCCTATGATTACACAACATCCTATCTGTGGAAAGCGGCAGTGCAGGGATAGGGAAGAAAACTATAGGCATCCAAAGGAGCCCGGCTAGTTCAGTCGGTAGAGCATGAGACTCTTAATCTCAGGGTCGTGGGTTCGAGCCCCACGTTGGGCGTAAACAACTAAAATTGTAGTGCTTTTTGACCAAAAAAATAGAAATTGAAAGTCTCTTTACAATATTTGCAATATTTTCATTGTTAACATGCAATATATGAATGCATGTCTGGATGATGTGTAATGGGGCAATACCATACCTTAATGTATTCACTGTAAAAGAAAAAGTATGTATGATCTTATTATAAAATAAAGTGGAGAAAACACAAATAAGACATTTTTTCACACAGGTTCAGTCAGCTATTTCCTGATATTCTTCAAAGCGTTCTGATATTGACTGGTAATTGTGTTTGATACTTTCTTAGACTATTTCTGCCTCTGGCTGATGTGTATTTTCTTTCCAAACTCCACCAGAGCCTATGATTGCACAGCATCCTATCTGTGGAAACCGGCAGTGCAGGGATAGGGAAGAAAACTATAAGCATCCAAAGGAGCCCGGCTAGCTCAGTCGGTAGAGCATGAGACTCTTAATCTCAGGGTCGTGGGTTCGAGCCCCACGTTGGGCGAAAACAACTAAAATTTTAGTGCTTTTTGACCAAAAAAATAGAAATTGAAAGTCTCTTTACAATATTTGCAATATTTTCATTGTTAACATGCAATATATGAATGCATGTCTGGATGATATGTAATGGGGCAATACCATACCTTAATGTATTCACTGTAAAAGAAAAAGTATGCATCATCTTACTATAAAATAAAGTGGAGAAAACACAAATAAGACTTTTTTCCACAAAGGTTTAATAGGCTATTTCCTGATATTCTTCAATGCGTTCTGATATTTACTGGTAATTGTGTTTGATACTTTCTTAGACTATTTCTGTCTCTGGCTGATGTGTATTTTCTTTCCAAACTCCACCAGAGCCTATGATTACACAGCATCCTATCTGTGGAAAACGGCAGTGCAGGGATAGGGAAGAAAACTATAGACATCCAAAGGAGCCCGGCTAGCTCAGTCGGTAGAGCATGAGACTCTTAATCTCAGGGTCGTGGGTTCGAGCCCCACATTGGGCGAAAACAACTAAAATTTTAGTGCTTTTTGACCAAAAAAATAGAAATTGAAAGTCTCTTTACAATATTTGCAATATTTTGATTGTTAACATGCAATATATGAATGCATGTCTGGATGATGTGTAATGGGGCAATACCACACCTTAATGTATTCACTGTAAAAGAAAAAGTATGTATCATCTTACTGTAAAATAAAGTGGAGAAAACACAAATAAGACTTTTTTCCACACAGGTTTAATCGGCTATTTCCTGATATTCTTCAATGCGTTCTGATATTGACTGGTAATTGTGTTTGATACTTTCTTAGACTATTTCTGCCTCTGGCTGATGTGTATTTTCTTTCCAAACTCCACCAGAGCCTATGATTACACAGCATCCTATCTGTGGAAAACGGCAGTGCAGGGATAGGGAAGAAAACTATAGGCATCCAAAGGAGCCCGGCTAGCTCAGTCGGTAGAGCATGAGACTCTTAATCTCAGGGTTGTGGGTTCGAGCCCCACGTTGGGCGAAAACAACTAGAATTTGAGTGCTTTTTGACCAAAAAAATAGAAATTGAAAGTCTCTTTACAATATTTGCAATATTTTCATTGTTAACATGCAATATATGAATGCATGTCTGGATGCATGTCTTGACCAAAAAAATAGAAATTGAAAGTCTCTTTACAATATTTGCAATATTTTCATTGTTAACATGCAATGTATGAATGCATGTCTGGATGATGTGTAATGGGGCAATACCATACCTTAATGTATTCACTGTAAAAGAAAAAGTATGCATCATCTTACTATAAAATAAAGTGGAGAAAACACAAATAAGACTTTTTTCCACACAGTTTAATCGGCTATTTCCTGATATTCTTCAATGCGTTCTGATATTGACTGGTAATTGTGTTTGATACTTTCTTAGACTATTTCTGCCTCTGGCTGATGTGTATTTTCTTTCCAAACTCCACCAGAGCCTATGATTACACAGCATCCTATCTGTGGAAAGCGGCAGTGCAGGGATAGCGAAGAAAACTATAGGCATCCAAAGGAGCCTGGCTAGTTCAGTTGGTAGAGCATGAGACTCTTAATCTCAGGGTCGTGGGTTCGAACCCCACGTTGGGCAAAAACAACTAAAATTGTAGTGCTTTTTGACCAAAAAAATAGAAATTGAAAGTCTCTTTACAATATTTGCAATATTTTCATTGTTAACATGCAATATATGAATGCATGTCTGGATGATGTGTAATGGGGCAATACCATACCTTAATGTATTCACTGTAAAAGAAAAAGTATGTATGATCTTATTATAAAATAAAGTGGAGAAAACACAAATAAGACATTTTTTCACACAGGTTCAGTCAGCTATTTCCTGATATTCTTCAAAGCGTTCTGATATTGACTGGTAATTGTGTTTGATACTTTCTTAGACTATTTCTGCCTCTGGCTGATGTGTATTTTCTTTCCAAACTCCACCAGAGCCTATGATTGCACAGCATCCTATCTGTGGAAACCGGCAGTGCAGGGATAGGGAAGAAAACTATAAGCATCCAAAGGAGCCCGGCTAGCTCAGTCGGTAGAGCATGAGACTCTTAATCTCAGGGTCGTGGGTTCGAGCCCCACGTTGGGCGTAAACAACTAAAATTGTAGTGCTTTTTGACCAAAAAAATAGAAATTGAAAGTCTCTTTACAATATTTGCAATATTTTCATTGTTAACATGCAATATATGAATGCATGTCTGGATGATGTGTAATGGGGCAATACCATACCTTAATGTATTCACTGTAAAAGAAAAAGTATGTATGATCTTATTATAAAATAAAGTGGAGAAAACACAAATAAGACATTTTTTCACACAGGTTCAGTCAGCTATTTCCTGATATTCTTCAAAGCGTTCTGATATTGACTGGTAATTGTGTTTGATACTTTCTTAGACTATTTCTGCCTCTGGCTGATGTGTATTTTCTTTCCAAACTCCACCAGAGCCTATGATTGCACAGCATCCTATCTGTGGAAACCGGCAGTGCAGGGATAGGGAAGAAAACTATAAGCATCCAAAGGAGCCCGGCTAGCTCAGTCGGTAGAGCATGAGACTCTTAATCTCAGGGTCGTGGGTTCGAGCCCCACGTTGGGCGAAAACAACTAAAATTTTAGTGCTTTTTGACCAAAAAAATAGAAATTGAAAGTCTCTTTACAATATTTGCAATATTTTCATTGTTAACATGCAATATATGAATGCATGTCTGGATGATGTGTAATGGGGCAATACCACACCTTAATGTATTCACTGTAAAAGAAAAAGTATGTATCATCTTACTGTAAAATAAAGTGGAGAAAACACAAATAAGACTTTTTTCCACACAGGTTTAATCGGCTATTTCCTGATATTCTTCAATGCGTTCTGATATTGACTGGTAATTGTGTTTGATACTTTCTTAGACTATTTCTGCCTCTGGCTGATGTGTATTTTCTTTCCAAACTCCACCAGAGCCTATGATTGCACAGCATCCTATCTGTGGAAACCGGCAGTGCAGGGATAGGGAAGAAAACTATAAGCATCCAAAGGAGCCCGGCTAGCTCAGTCGGTAGAGCATGAGACTCTTAATCTCAGGGTCGTGAGTTCGAGCCCCACGTTGGGCGAAAACAACTAAAATTTTAGTGCTTTTTGACCAAAAAAATAGAAATTGAAAGTCTCTTTACAATATTTGCAATATTTTCATTGTTAACATGCAATATATGAATGCATGTCTGGATGATATGTAATGGGGCAATACCATACCTTAATGTATTCACTGTAAAAGAAAAAGTATGCATCATCTTACTATAAAATAAAGTGGAGAAAACACAAATAAGACTTTTTTCCACAAAGGTTTAATAGGCTATTTCCTGATATTCTTCAATGCGTTCTGATATTTACTGGTAATTGTGTTTGATACTTTCTTAGACTATTTCTGTCTCTGGCTGATGTGTATTTTCTTTCCAAACTCCACCAGAGCCTATGATTACACAGCATCCTATCTGTGGAAAACGGCAGTGCAGGGATAGGGAAGAAAACTATAGACATCCAAAGGAGCCCGGCTAGCTCAGTCGGTAGAGCATGAGACTCTTAATCTCAGGGTCGTGGGTTCGAGCCCCACATTGGGCGAAAACAACTAAAATTTTAGTGCTTTTTGACCAAAAAAATAGAAATTGAAAGTCTCTTTACAATATTTGCAATATTTTGATTGTTAACATGCAATATATGAATGCATGTCTGGATGATGTGTAATGGGGCAATACCACACCTTAATGTATTCACTGTAAAAGAAAAAGTATGTATCATCTTACTGTAAAATAAAGTGGAGAAAACACAAATAAGACTTTTTTCCACACAGGTTTAATCGGCTATTTCCTGATATTCTTCAATGCGTTCTGATATTGACTGGTAATTGTGTTTGATACTTTCTTAGACTATTTCTGCCTCTGGCTGATGTGTATTTTCTTTCCAAACTCCACCAGAGCCTATGATTACACAGCATCATATCTGTGGAAAGCGGCAGTGCAGGGATAGGGAAGAAAACTACAGGCATCTAAAGGAGCCCGGCTAGCTCAGTAGGTAGAGCATGAGACTCTTAATCTCAGGGTCGTGGGTTCGAGCCCCACGTTGGGCGAAAACAACTAAAATTGTAGTGCTTTTTGACCAAAAAAATACATCCTATCTGTGGAAAACGGCAGTGCAGGGATAGGGAAGAAAACTATAGGCATCCAAAGGAGCCCGGCTAGCTCAGTCGGTAGAGCATGAGACTCTTAATCTCAGGGTCGTGGGTTCGAGCCCCACGTTGGGTGAAAACAACTAAAATTTTAGTGCTTTTTGACCAAAAAAATAGAAATTGAAAGTCTCTTTACAATATTTGCAATATTTTCATTGTTAACATGCAATATATGAATGCATGTCTGGATGATGTGTAATGGGGCAATACCACACCTTAATGTATTCACTGTAAAAGAAAAAGTATGCATCATCTTACTATAAAATAAAGTGGAGAAAACACAAATAAGACTTTTTTCCACACAGGTTTAATCGGCTATTTCCTGATATTCTTCAATGCGTTCTGATATTGACTGGTAATTGTGTTTGATACTTTCTTAGACTATTTCTGCCTCTGGCTGATGTGTATTTTCTTTCCAAACTCCACCAGAGCCTATGATTACACAGCATCATATCTGTGGAAAGCGGCAGTGCAGGGATAGGGAAGGAAACTACAGGCGTCCAAAGGAGCCCGGCTAGCTCAGTAGGTAGAGCATGAGACTCTTAATCTCAGGGTCGTGGGTTCGAGCCCCACGTTGGGCGAAAACAACTAAAATTTTAGTGCTTTTTGACCAAAAAAATAGAAATTGAAAGTCTCTTTACAATATTTGCAATATTTTCATTGTTAACATGCAATATATGAATGCATGTCTGGATGCATGTCTTGACCAAAAAAATAGAAATTGAAAGTCTCTTTACAATATTTGCAATATTTTCATTGTTAACATGCAATGTATGAATGCATGTCTGGATGATGTGTAATGGGGCAATACCATACCTTAATGTATTCACTGTAAAAGAAAAAGTATGCATCATCTTACTATAAAATAAAGTGGAGAAAACACAAATAAGACTTTTTTCCACACAGTTTAATCGGCTATTTCCTGATATTCTTCAATGCGTTCTGATATTGACTGGTAATTGTGTTTGATACTTTCTTAGACTATTTCTGCCTCTGGCTGATGTGTATTTTCTTTCCAAACTCCACCAGAGCCTATGATTACACAGCATCCTATCTGTGGAAAACGGCAGTGCAGGGATAGGGAAGAAAACTATAGGCATCCAAAGGAGCCCGGCTAGCTCAGTCGGTAGAGCATGAGACTCTTAATCTCAGGGTCGTGGGTTCGAGCCCCACGTTGGGCGAAAACAACTAAAATTTTAGTGCTTTTTGACCAAAAAAATAGAAATTGAAAGTCTCTTTACAATATTTGCAATATTTTCATTGTTAACATGCAATATATGAATGCATGTCTGGATGCATGTCTTGACCAAAAAAATAGAAATTGAAAGTCTCTTTACAATATTTGCAATATTTTCATTGTTAACATGCAATGTATGAATGCATGTCTGGATGATGTGTAATGGGGCAATACCATACCTTAATGTATTCACTGTAAAAGAAAAAGTATGCATCATCTTACTATAAAATAAAGTGGAGAAAACACAAATAAGACTTTTTTCCACACAGTTTAATCGGCTATTTCCTGATATTCTTCAATGCGTTCTGATATTGACTGGTAATTGTGTTTGATACTTTCTTAGACTATTTCTGCCTCTGGCTGATGTGTATTTTCTTTCCAAACTCCACCAGAGCCTATGATTACACAACATCCTATCTGTGGAAAGCGGCAGTGCAGGGATAGGGAAGAAAACTATAGGCATCCAAAGGAGCCCGGCTAGTTCAGTCGGTAGAGCATGAGACTCTTAATCTCAGGGTCGTGGGTTCGAGCCCCACGTTGGGTGAAAACAACTAAAATCTTAGTGCTTTTTGACCAAAAAAATAGAAATTGAAAGTCTCTTTACAATATTTGCAATATTTTCATTGTTAACATGCAATATATGAATGCATGTCTGGATGATGTGTAATGGGGCAATACCACACCTTAATGTATTCACTGTACAAGAAAAAGTATGTATCATCTTACTATAAAATAAAAAGGAGAAAACACAAATAAGACTTTTTTCCACACAGGTTTAATCGGCTATTTCCTGATATTCTTCAATGCGTTCTGATATTGACTGGTAATTGTGTTTGATACTTTCTTAGACTATTTCTGCCTCTGGCTGATGTGTATTTTCTTTCCAAACTCCACCAGAGCCTATGATTACACAACATCCTATCTGTGGAAAGCGGCAGTGCAGGGATAGGGAAGAAAACTATAGGCATCCAAAGGAGCCCGGCTAGTTCAGTCGGTAGAGCATGAGACTCTTAATCTCAGGGTCGTGGGTTCGAGCCCCACGTTGGGCGTAAACAACTAAAATTGTAGTGCTTTTTGACCAAAAAAATAGAAATTGAAAGTCTCTTTACAATATTTGCAATATTTTCATTGTTAACATGCAATATATGAATGCATGTCTGGATGATGTGTAATGGGGCAATACCATACCTTAATGTATTCACTGTAAAAGAAAAAGTATGTATGATCTTATTATAAAATAAAGTGGAGAAAACACAAATAAGACATTTTTTCACACAGGTTCAGTCAGCTATTTCCTGATATTCTTCAAAGCGTTCTGATATTGACTGGTAATTGTGTTTGATACTTTCTTAGACTATTTCTGCCTCTGGCTGATGTGTATTTTCTTTCCAAACTCCACCAGAGCCTATGATTGCACAGCATCCTATCTGTGGAAACCGGCAGTGCAGGGATAGGGAAGAAAACTATAAGCATCCAAAGGAGCCCGGCTAGCTCAGTCGGTAGAGCATGAGACTCTTAATCTCAGGGTCGTGGGTTCGAGCCCCACGTTGGGCGTAAACAACTAAAATTGTAGTGCTTTTTGACCAAAAAAATAGAAATTGAAAGTCTCTTTACAATATTTGCAATATTTTCATTGTTAACATGCAATATATGAATGCATGTCTGGATGATGTGTAATGGGGCAATACCATACCTTAATGTATTCACTGTAAAAGAAAAAGTATGTATGATCTTATTATAAAATAAAGTGGAGAAAACACAAATAAGACATTTTTTCACACAGGTTCAGTCAGCTATTTCCTGATATTCTTCAAAGCGTTCTGATATTGACTGGTAATTGTGTTTGATACTTTCTTAGACTATTTCTGCCTCTGGCTGATGTGTATTTTCTTTCCAAACTCCACCAGAGCCTATGATTGCACAGCATCCTATCTGTGGAAACCGGCAGTGCAGGGATAGGGAAGAAAACTATAAGCATCCAAAGGAGCCCGGCTAGCTCAGTCGGTAGAGCATGAGACTCTTAATCTCAGGGTTGTGGGTTCGAGCCCCACGTTGGGCGAAAACAACTAAAATTTTAGTGCTTTTTGACCAAAAAAATAGAAATTGAAAGTCTCTTTACAATATTTGCAATATTTTCATTGTTAACATGCAATATATGAATGCATGTCTGGATGATATGTAATGGGGCAATACCATACCTTAATGTATTCACTGTAAAAGAAAAAGTATGCATCATCTTACTATAAAATAAAGTGGAGAAAACACAAATAAGACTTTTTTCCACAAAGGTTTAATAGGCTATTTCCTGATATTCTTCAATGCGTTCTGATATTTACTGGTAATTGTGTTTGATACTTTCTTAGACTATTTCTGTCTCTGGCTGATGTGTATTTTCTTTCCAAACTCCACCAGAGCCTATGATTACACAGCATCCTATCTGTGGAAAACGGCAGTGCAGGGATAGGGAAGAAAACTATAGACATCCAAAGGAGCCCGGCTAGCTCAGTCGGTAGAGCATGAGACTCTTAATCTCAGGGTCGTGGGTTCGAGCCCCACATTGGGCGAAAACAACTAAAATTTTAGTGCTTTTTGACCAAAAAAATAGAAATTGAAAGTCTCTTTACAATATTTGCAATATTTTGATTGTTAACATGCAATATATGAATGCATGTCTGGATGATGTGTAATGGGGCAATACCACACCTTAATGTATTCACTGTAAAAGAAAAAGTATGTATCATCTTACTG
This sequence comes from Ambystoma mexicanum, assembly GCF_040938575.1. Taxonomy (NCBI): domain Eukaryota; kingdom Metazoa; phylum Chordata; class Amphibia; order Caudata; family Ambystomatidae; genus Ambystoma; species Ambystoma mexicanum. The sequence goes on along the minus strand of NC_090928.1, from coordinate 530,641,598 downwards.
TAAAATAAAGTGGAGAAAACACAAATAAGACTTTTTTCCACACAGGTTTAATCGGCTATTTCCTGATATTCTTCAATGCGTTCTGATATTGACTGGTAATTGTGTTTGATACTTTCTTAGACTATTTCTGCCTCTGGCTGATGTGTATTTTCTTTCCAAACTCCACCAGAGCCTATGATTACACAGCATCCTATCTGTGGAAAACGGCAGTGCAGGGATAGGGAAGAAAACTATAGGCATCCAAAGGAGCCCGGCTAGCTCAGTCGGTAGAGCATGAGACTCTTAATCTCAGGGTTGTGGGTTCGAGCCCCACGTTGGGCGAAAACAACTAAAATTTGAGTGCTTTTTGACCAAAAAAATAGAAATTGAAAGTCTCTTTACAATATTTGCAATATTTTCATTGTTAACATGCAATGTATGAATGCATGTCTGGATGATGTGTAATGGGGCAATACCATACCTTAATGTATTCACTGTAAAAGAAAAAGTATGCATCATCTTACTATAAAATAAAGTGGAGAAAACACAAATAAGACTTTTTTCCACACAGTTTAATCGGCTATTTCCTGATATTCTTCAATGCGTTCTGATATTGACTGGTAATTGTGTTTGATACTTTCTTAGACTATTTCTGCCTCTGGCTGATGTGTATTTTCTTTCCAAACTCCACCAGAGCCTATGATTACACAGCATCCTATCTGTGGAAAGCGGCAGTGCAGGGATAGGGAAGAAAACTATAGGCATCCAAAGGAGCCTGGCTAGTTCAGTTGGTAGAGCATGAGACTCTTAATCTCAGGGTCGTGGGTTCGAACCCCACGTTGGGCAAAAACAACTAAAATTGTAGTGCTTTTTGACCAAAAAAATAGAAATTGAAAGTCTCTTTACAATATTTGCAATATTTTCATTGTTAACATGCAATATATGAATGCATGTCTGGATGATGTGTAATGGGGCAATACCATACCTTAATGTATTCACTGTAAAATAAAAAGTATGTATCATCTTATTATAAAATAAAGTGGAGAAAACACAAATAAGACTTTTTTTCACACAGGTTCAGTCAGCTATTTCTTTATATTCTTCAAAGCGTTCTGATATTGACTGGTAATTGTGTTTGATACTTTCTTAGACTATTTCTGCCTCTGGCTGATGTGTATTTTCTTTCCAAACTCCACCAGAGCCTATGATTACACAGCATCCTATCTGTGGAAACCGGCAGTGCAGGGATAGGGAAGAAAACTATAGGCATGCAAAGGAGCCCGGCTAGCTCAGTCGGTAGAGCATGAGACTCTTAATCTCAGGGTCGTGGGTTCGAGCCCCACGTTGGGCGAAAACAACTAAAATTTTAGTGCTTTTTGACCAAAAAAATAGAAATTGAAAGTCTCTTCACAATATTTGCAATATTTTCATTGTTAACATGCAATGTATGAATGCATGTCTGGATGATGTGTAATGGGGCAATACCATACCTTAATGTATTCACTGTAAAAGAAAAAGTATGCATCATCTTACTATAAAATAAAGTGGAGAAAACACAAATAAGACTTTTTTCCACACAAGTTTAATCGGCTATTTCCTGATATTCTTCAATGCGTTCTGATATTGACTGGTAATTGTGTTTGATACTTTCTTAGACTATTTCTGCCTCTGGCTGATGTGTATTTTCTTTCCAAACTCCACCAGAGCCTATGATTACACAGCATCATATCTGTGGAAAGCGGCAGTGCAGGGATAGGGAAGAAAACTACAGGCATCTAAAGGAGCCCGGCTAGCTCAGTAGGTAGAGCATGAGACTCTTAATCTCAGGGTCGTGGGTTCGAGCCCCACGTTGGGCGAAAACAACTAAAATTGTAGTGCTTTTTGACCAAAAAAATACATCCTATCTGTGGAAAACGGCAGTGCAGGGATAGGGAAGAAAACTATAGGCATCCAAAGGAGCCCGGCTAGCTCAGTCGGTAGAGCATGAGACTCTTAATCTCAGGGTCGTGGGTTCGAGCCCCACGTTGGGTGAAAACAACTAAAATTTTAGTGCTTTTTGACCAAAAAAATAGAAATTGAAAGTCTCTTTACAATATTTGCAATATTTTCATTGTTAACATGCAATATATGAATGCATGTCTGGATGATGTGTAATGGGGCAATACCACACCTTAATGTATTCACTGTACAAGAAAAAGTATGTATCATCTTACTATAAAATAAAAAGGAGAAAACACAAATAAGACTTTTTTCCACACAGGTTTAATCGGCTATTTCCTGATATTCTTCAATGCGTTCTGATATTGACTGGTAATTGTGTTTGATACTTTCTTAGACTATTTCTGCCTCTGGCTGATGTGTATTTTCTTTCCAAACTCCACCAGAGCCTATGATTACACAACATCCTATCTGTGGAAAGCGGCAGTGCAGGGATAGGGAAGAAAACTATAGGCATCCAAAGAAGCCCGGCTAGTTCAGTCGGTCGAGCATGAGACTCTTAATCTCAGGGTCGTGGGTTCGAGCCCCACGTTGGGCGTAAACAACTAAAATTGTAGTGCTTTTTGACCAAAAAAATAGAAATTGAAAGTCTCTTTACAATATTTGCAATATTTTCATTGTTAACATGCAATATATGAATGCATGTCTGGATGATGTGTAATGGGGCAATACCATACCTTAATGTATTCACTGTAAAAGAAAAAGTATGTATCATCTTATTATAAAATAAAGTGGAGAAAACACAAATAAGATATTTTTTCACACAGGTTCAGTCAGCTATTTCCTGATATTCTTCAAAGCGTTCTGATATTGACTGGTAATTGTGTTTGATACTTTCTTAGACTATTTCTGCCTCTGGCTGATGTGTATTTTCTTTCCAAACTCCACCAGAGCCTATGATTGCACAGCATCCTATCTGTGGAAACCGGCAGTGCAGGGATAGGGAAGAAAACTATAGGCATCCAAAGGAGCCCGGCTAGCTCAGTCGGTAGAGCATGAGACTCTTAATCTCAGGGTCGTGGGTTCGAGCCCCACGTTGGGCGAAAACAACTAAAATTTTAGTGCTTTTTGACCAAAAAAATAGAAATTGAAAGTCTCTTTACAATATTTGCAATATTTTCATTGTTAACATGCAATATATGAATGCATGTCTGGATGATGTGTAATGGGGCAATACCATACCTTAATGTATTCACTGTAAAAGAAAAAGTATGCATCATCTTACTATAAAATAAAGTGGAGAAAACACAAATAAGACTTTTTTCCACACAGGTTTAATAGGCTATTTCCTGATATTCTTCAATGCGTTCTGATATTTACTGGTAATTGTGTTTGATACTTTCTTAGACTATTTCTGCCTCTGGCTGATGTGTATTTTCTTTCCAAACTCCACCAGAGCCTATGATTACACAGCATCCTATCTGTGGAAAACGGCAGTGCAGGGATAGGGAAGAAAACTATAGACATCCAAAGGAGCCCGGCTAGCTCAGTCGGTAGAGCATGAGACTCTTAAACTCAGGGTCGTGGGTTCGAGCCCCACATTGCGCGAAAACAACTAAAATTTTAGTGCTTGTTGACCAAAAAAATAGAAATTGAAAGTCTCTTTGCAATATTTCTTTGTTAACATGCAATATATGAATGCATGTCTGGATGATGTGTAATGGGGCAATACCATATCTTAATGTATTCACTGTAAAAGAAAAAGTATGTATCATCTTACTATAAAATAAAGTGGAGAAAACACAAATAAGACTTTTTTCCACACAGGTTTAATCGGCTATTTCCTGATATTCTTCAAAGCTTTCTGATATTGACTGGTAATTGTGTTTGATACTTTCTTAGACTATTTCTGCCTCTTGCTGATGTGTATTTTCTTTCCAAACTCCACCAGAGCCTATGATTACACAGCATCCTATCTGTGGAAAGCGGCAGTGGAGGGATAGGGAAGAAAACTATAGGCATCCAAAGGAGCCTGGCTAGCTCAGTTGGTAGAGCATGAGACTCTTAATCTCAGTGTCGTGGGTTCGAGCCCCACGTTGGGCGAAAACAACTAAAATTGTAGTGCTTTTTGACCAAAAAAATAGAAATTGAAAGTCTCTTTGCAATATTTCTTTGTTAACATGCAATATATGAATGCATGTCTGGATGATGTGTAATGGGGCAATACCATATCTTAATGTATTCACTGTAAAAGAAAAAGTATGTATCATCTTACTATAAAATAAAGTGGAGAAAACACAAATAAGACTTTTTTCCACACAGGTTTAATCGGCTATTTCCTGATATTCTTCAAAGCTTTCTGATATTGACTGGTAATTGTGTTTGATACTTTCTTAGACTATTTCTGCCTCTGGCTGATGTGTATTTTCTTTCCAAACTCCACCAGAGCCTATGATTACACAGCATCCTATCTGTGGAAAACGGCAGTGCAGGGATAGGGAAGAAAACTATTATCATCCAAACGAGCCTGGCTAGCTCAGTCGGTAGAGCATGAGACTCTTAATCTCAGGGTCGCATTGGGCGAAAACAACTAATATTTTAGTGCTTTTTGACCAAAAAAATAGAAATTGAAAGTCTCTTCACAATATTTGCAATATTTTCATTGTTAACATGCAATATATGAATGCATGTCTGGATGATGTGTAATGGGGCAATACCATACCTTAATGTATTCACTGTAAAAGAAAAAGTATGCATCATCTTACTATAAAATAAAGTGGAGAAAACACAAATAAGACTTTTTTCCACACAGGTTTAATCGGCTATTTCCTGATATTCTTCAATGCGTTCTGATATTGACTGGTAATTGTGTTTGATACTTTCTTAGACTATTTCTGCCTCTGGCTGATGTGTATTTTCTTTCCAAACTCCACCAGAGCCTATGATTACACAGCATCCTATCTGTGGAAACCGGCAGTGCAGGGATAGGGAAGAAAACTATAGGCATGCAAAGGAGCCCGGCTAGCTCAGTCGGTAGAGCATGAGACTCTTAATCTCAGGGTCGTGGGTTCGAGCCCCACGTTGGGCGAAAACAACTAAAATTTTAGTGCTTTTTGACCAAAAAAATAGAAATTGAAAGTCTCTTTACAATATTTGCAATATTTTCATTGTTAACATGCAATATATGAATGCATGTCTGGATGCATGTCTTGACCAAAAAAATAGAAATTGAAAGTCTCTTTACAATATTTGCAATATTTTCATTGTTAACATGCAATATATGAATGCATGTCTGGATGCATGTCTTGACCAAAAAATAGAAATTGAAAGTCTCTTTACAATATTTGCAATATTTTAGTGCTTTTTGACCAAAAAAATAGAAATTGAAAGTCTCTTTACAATATTTGCAATATTTTCATTGTTAACATGCAATATATGAATGCATGTCTGGATGCATGTCTTGACCAAAAAATAGAAATTGAAAGTCTCTTTACAATATTTGCAATATTTTCATTGTTAACATGCAATGTATGAATGCATGTCTGGATGATGTGTAATGGGGCAATACCATACCTTAATGTATTCACTGTAAAAGAAAAAGTATGCATCATCTTACTATAAAATAAAGTGGAGAAAACACAAATAAGACTTTTTTCCACACAGTTTAATCCGCTATTTCCTGATATTCTTCAATGCGTTCTGATATTGACTGGTAATTGTGTTTGATACTTTCTTAGACTATTTCTGCCTCTGGCTGATGTGTATTTTCTTTCCAAACTCCACCAGAGCCTATGATTACACAGCATCCTATCTGTGGAAAGCGGCAGTGCAGGGATAGGGAAGAAAACTATAGGCATCCAAAGGAGCCTGGCTAGTTCAGTTGGTAGAGCATGAGACTCTTAATCTCAGGGTCGTGGGTTCGAACCCCACGTTGGGCAAAAACAACTAAAATTGTAGTGCTTTTTGACCAAAAAAATAGAAATTGAAAGTCTCTTTACAATATTTGCAATATTTTCATTGTTAACATGCAATATATGAATGCATGTCTGGATGATGTGTAATGGGGCAATACCATACCTTAATGTATTCACTGTAAAATAAAAAGTATGTATCATCTTATTATAAAATAAAGTGGAGAAAACACAAATAAGACTTTTTTTCACACAGGTTCAGTCAGCTATTTCTTTATATTCTTCAAAGCGTTCTGATATTGACTGGTAATTGTGTTTGATACTTTCTTAGACTATTTCTGCCTCTGGCTGATGTGTATTTTCTTTCCAAACTCCACCAGAGCCTATGATTACACAGCATCCTATCTGTGGAAACCGGCAGTGCAGGGATAGGGAAGAAAACTATAGGCATGCAAAGGAGCCCGGCTAGCTCAGTCGGTAGAGCATGAGACTCTTAATCTCAGGGTCGTGGGTTCGAGCCCCACGTTGGGCGAAAACAACTAAAATTTTAGTGCTTTTTGACCAAAAAAATAGAAATTGAAAGTCTCTTCACAATATTTGCAATATTTTCATTGTTAACATGCAATGTATGAATGCATGTCTGGATGATGTGTAATGGGGCAATACCACACCTTAATGTATTCACTGTAAAAGAAAAAGTATGCATCATCTTACTATAAAATAAAGTGGAGAAAACACAAATAAGACTTTTTTCCACACAAGTTTAATCGGCTATTTCCTGATATTCTTCAATGCGTTCTGATATTGACTGGTAATTGTGTTTGATACTTTCTTAGACTATTTCTGCCTCTGGCTGATGTGTATTTTCTTTCCAAACTCCACCAGAGCCTATGATTACACAGCATCATATCTGTGGAAAGCGGCAGTGCAGGGATAGGGAAGAAAACTATAGGCATGCAAAGGAGCCCGGCTAGCTCATTCGGTAGAGCATGAGACTCTTAATCTCAGGTTCGTGGGTTCGAGCCCCACGTTGGGCGAAAACAACTAAAATTTTAGTGTTTTTTGACCAAAAAAATAGAAATTGAAAGTCTCTTCACAATATTTGCAATATTTTCATTGTTAACATGCAATGTATGAATGCATGTCTGGATGATGTGTAATGGGGCAATACCATACCTTAATGTATTCACTGTAAAAGAAAAGTATGCATCATCTTACTATAAAATAAAGTGGAGAAAACACAAATAAGACTTTTTTCCACACAGGTTTAATCGGCTATTTCCTGATATTCTTCAATGCGTTCTGATATTGACTGGTAATTGTGTTTGATACTTTCTTAGACTATTTCTGCCTCTGGCTGATGTGTATTTTCTTTCCAAACTCCACCAGAGCCTATGATTACACAGCATCATATCGGTGGAAAGCGGCAGTGCAGGGATAGGGAAGAAAACTACAGGCGTCCAAAGGAGCCTGGCTAGCTCAGTAGGTAGAGCATGAGACTCTTAATCTCAGGGTCGTGGGTTCGAGCCCCACGTTGGGCAAAAACAACTAAAATTGTAGTGCTTTTTGACCAAAAAAATACATCCTTTCTGTGGAAAACGGCAGTGCAGGGATAGGGAAGAAAACTATAGGCATCCAAAGGAGCCCGGCTAGCTCAGTCGGTAGAGCATGAGACTCTTAATCTCAGGGTCGTGGGTTCGAGCCCCACGTTGGGTGAAAACAACTAAAATCTTAGTGCTTTTTGACCAAAAAAATAGAAATTGAAAGTCTCTTTACAATATTTGCAATATTTTCATTGTTAACATGCAATGTATGAATGCATGTCTGGATGATGTGTAATGGGGCAATACCATACCTTAATGTATTCACTGTAAAAGAAAAAGTATGCATCATCTTACTATAAAATAAAGTGGAGAAAACACAAATAAGACTTTTTTCCACACAGGTTTAATCGGCTATTTCCTGATATTCTTCAATGCGTTCTGATATTGACTGGTAATTGTGTTTGATACTTTCTTAGACTATTTCTGCCTCTGGCTGATGTGTATTTTCTTTCCAAACTCCACCAGATCCTATGATTACACAGCATCCTATCTGTGGAAAACGGCAGTGCAGGGATAGGGAAGAAAACTATAGGCATCTAAAGGAGCCCGGCTAGCTCAGTCGGTAGAGCATGAGACTCTTAATCTCAGGGTCGTGGGTTCGAGCCCCACGTTGGGTGAAAACAACTAAAATCTTAGTGCTTTTTGACCAAAAAAATAGAAATTGAAAGTCTCTTTACAATATTTGCAATATTTTCATTGTTAACATGCAATATATGAATGCATGTCTGGATGATGTGTAATGGGGCAATACCACACCTTAATGTATTCACTGTACAAGAAAAAGTATGTATCATCTTACTATAAAATAAAAAGGAGAAAACACAAATAAGACTTTTTTCCACACAGGTTTAATCGGCTATTTCCTGATATTCTTCAATGCGTTCTGATATTGACTGGTAATTGTGTTTGATACTTTCTTAGACTATTTCTGCCTCTGGCTGATGTGTATTTTCTTTCCAAACTCCACCAGAGCCTATGATTACACAGCATCCTATCTGTGGAAAACGGCAGTGCAGGGATAGGGAAGAAAACTATAGGCATCCAAAGGAGCCCGGCTAGCTCAGTCGGTAGAGCATGAGACTCTTAATCTCAGGGTTGTGGGTTCGAGCCCCACGTTGGGCGAAAACAACTAAAATTTGAGTGCTTTTTGACCAAAAAAATAGAAATTGAAAGTCTCTTTACAATATTTGCAATATTTTCATTGTTAACATGCAATGTATGAATGCATGTCTGGATGATGTGTAATGGGGCAATACCATACCTTAATGTATTCACTGTAAAAGAAAAAGTATGCATCATCTTACTATAAAATAAAGTGGAGAAAACACAAATAAGACTTTTTTCCACACAGTTTAATCGGCTATTTCCTGATATTCTTCAATGCGTTCTGATATTGACTGGTAATTGTGTTTGATACTTTCTTAGACTATTTCTGCCTCTGGCTGATGTGTATTTTCTTTCCAAACTCCACCAGAGCCTATGATTACACAGCATCCTATCTGTGGAAAGCGGCAGTGCAGGGATAGGGAAGAAAACTATAGGCATCCAAAGGAGCCTGGCTAGTTCAGTTGGTAGAGCATGAGACTCTTAATCTCAGGGTCGTGGGTTCGAACCCCACGTTGGGCAAAAACAACTAAAATTGTAGTGCTTTTTGACCAAAAAAATAGAAATTGAAAGTCTCTTTACAATATTTGCAATATTTTCATTGTTAACATGCAATATATGAATGCATGTCTGGATGATGTGTAATGGGGCAATACCATACCTTAATGTATTCACTGTAAAATAAAAAGTATGTATCATCTTATTATAAAATAAAGTGGAGAAAACACAAATAAGACTTTTTTTCACACAGGTTCAGTCAGCTATTTCTTTATATTCTTCAAAGCGTTCTGATATTGACTGGTAATTGTGTTTGATACTTTCTTAGACTATTTCTGCCTCTGGCTGATGTGTATTTTCTTTCCAAACTCCACCAGAGCCTATGATTACACAGCATCCTATCTGTGGAAACCGGCAGTGCAGGGATAGGGAAGAAAACTATAGGCATGCAAAAGAGCCCGGCTAGCTCAGTCGGTAGAGCATGAGACTCTTAATCTCAGGGTCGTGGGTTCGAGCCCCACGTTGGGCGAAAACAACTAAAATTTTAGTGCTTTTTGACCAAAAAAATAGAAATTGAAAGTCTCTTCACAATATTTGCAATATTTTCATTGTTAACATGCAATGTATGAATGCATGTCTGGATGATGTGTAATGGGGCAATACCATACCTTAATGTATTCACTGTAAAAGAAAAAGTATGCATCATCTTACTATAAAATAAAGTGGAGAAAACACAAATAAGACTTTTTTCCACACAAGTTTAATCGGCTATTTCCTGATATTCTTCAATGCGTTCTGATATTGACTGGTAATTGTGTTTGATACTTTCTTAGACTATTTCTGCCTCTGGCTGATGTGTATTTTCTTTCCAAACTCCACCAGAGCCTATGATTACACAGCATCATATCTGTGGAAAGCGGCAGTGCAGGGATAGGGAAGAAAACTACAGGCATCTAAAGGAGCCCGGCTAGCTCAGTAGGTAGAGCATGAGACTCTTAATCTCAGGGTCGTGGGTTCGAGCCCCACGTTGGGCGAAAACAACTAAAATTGTAGTGCTTTTTGACCAAAAAAATACATCCTATCTGTGGAAAACGGCAGTGCAGGGATAGGGAAGAAAACTATAGGCATCCAAAGGAGCCCGGCTAGCTCAGTCGGTAGAGCATGAGACTCTTAATCTCAGGGTCGTGGGTTCGAGCCCCACGTTGGGTGAAAACAACTAAAATTTTAGTGCTTTTTGACCAAAAAAATAGAAATTGAAAGTCTCTTTACAATATTTGCAATATTTTCATTGTTAACATGCAATATATGAATGCATGTCTGGATGATGTGTAATGGGGCAATACCACACCTTAATGTATTCACTGTACAAGAAAAAGTATGTATCATCTTACTATAAAATAAAAAGGAGAAAACACAAATAAGACTTTTTTCCACACAGGTTTAATCGGCTATTTCCTGATATTCTTCAATGCGTTCTGATATTGACTGGTAATTGTGTTTGATACTTTCTTAGACTATTTCTGCCTCTGGCTGATGTGTATTTTCTTTCCAAACTCCACCAGAGCCTATGATTACACAACATCCTATCTGTGGAAAGCGGCAGTGCAGGGATAGGGAAGAAAACTATAGGCATCCAAAGAAGCCCGGCTAGTTCAGTCGGTCGAGCATGAGACTCTTAATCTCAGGGTCGTGGGTTCGAGCCCCACGTTGGGCGTAAACAACTAAAATTGTAGTGCTTTTTGACCAAAAAAATAGAAATTGAAAGTCTCTTTACAATATTTGCAATATTTTCATTGTTAACATGCAATATATGAATGCATGTCTGGATGATGTGTAATGGGGCAATACCATACCTTAATGTATTCACTGTAAAAGAAAAAGTATGTATCATCTTATTATAAAATAAAGTGGAGAAAACACAAATAAGATATTTTTTCACACAGGTTCAGTCAGCTATTTCCTGATATTCTTCAAAGCGTTCTGATATTGACTGGTAATTGTGTTTGATACTTTCTTAGACTATTTCTGCCTCTGGCTGATGTGTATTTTCTTTCCAAACTCCACCAGAGCCTATGATTGCACAGCATCCTATCTGTGGAAACCGGCAGTGCAGGGATAGGGAAGAAAACTATAGGCATCCAAAGGAGCCCGGCTAGCTCAGTCGGTAGAGCATGAGACTCTTAATCTCAGGGTCGTGGGTTCGAGCCCCACGTTGGGCGAAAACAACTAAAATTTTAGTGCTTTTTGACCAAAAAAATAGAAATTGAAAGTCTCTTTACAATATTTGCAATATTTTCATTGTTAACATGCAATATATGAATGCATGTCTGGATGATGTGTAATGGGGCAATACCATACCTTAATGTATTCACTGTAAAAGAAAAAGTATGCATCATCTTACTATAAAATAAAGTGGAGAAAACACAAATAAGACTTTTTTCCACACAGGTTTAATAGGCTATTTCCTGATATTCTTCAATGCGTTCTGATATTTACTGGTAATTGTGTTTGATACTTTCTTAGACTATTTCTGCCTCTGGCTGATGTGTATTTTCTTTCCAAACTCCACCAGAGCCTATGATTACACAGCATCCTATCTGTGGAAAACGGCAGTGCAGGGATAGGGAAGAAAACTATAGACATCCAAAGGAGCCCGGCTAGCTCAGTCGGTAGAGCATGAGACTCTTAAACTCAGGGTCGTGGGTTCGAGCCCCACATTGCGCGAAAACAACTAAAATTTTAGTGCTTGTTGACCAAAAAAATAGAAATTGAAAGTCTCTTTGCAATATTTCTTTGTTAACATGCAATATATGAATGCATGTCTGGATGATGTGTAATGGGGCAATACCATATCTTAATGTATTCACTGTAAAAGAAAAAGTATGTATCATCTTACTATAAAATAAAGTGGAGAAAACACAAATAAGACTTTTTTCCACACAGGTTTAATCGGCTATTTCCTGATATTCTTCAAAGCTTTCTGATATTGACTGGTAATTGTGTTTGATACTTTCTTAGACTATTTCTGCCTCTTGCTGATGTGTATTTTCTTTCCAAACTCCACCAGAGCCTATGATTACACAGCATCCTATCTGTGGAAAGCGGCAGTGGAGGGATAGGGAAGAAAACTATAGGCATCCAAAGGAGCCTGGCTAGCTCAGTTGGTAGAGCATGAGACTCTTAATCTCAGTGTCGTGGGTTCGAGCCCCACGTTGGGCGAAAACAACTAAAATTGTAGTGCTTTTTGACCAAAAAAATAGAAATTGAAAGTCTCTTTGCAATATTTCTTTGTTAACATGCAATATATGAATGCATGTCTGGATGATGTGTAATGGGGCAATACCATATCTTAATGTATTCACTGTAAAAGAAAAAGTATGTATCATCTTACTATAAAATAAAGTGGAGAAAACACAAATAAGACTTTTTTCCACACAGGTTTAATCGGCTATTTCCTGATATTCTTCAAAGCTTTCTGATATTGACTGGTAATTGTGTTTGATACTTTCTTAGACTATTTCTGCCTCTGGCTGATGTGTATTTTCTTTCCAAACTCCACCAGAGCCTATGATTACACAGCATCCTATCTGTGGAAAACGGCAGTGCAGGGATAGGGAAGAAAACTATTATCATCCAAACGAGCCTGGCTAGCTCAGTCGGTAGAGCATGAGACTCTTAATCTCAGGGTCGCATTGGGCGAAAACAACTAATATTTTAGTGCTTTTTGACCAAAAAAATAGAAATTGAAAGTCTCTTCACAATATTTGCAATATTTTCATTGTTAACATGCAATATATGAATGCATGTCTGGATGATGTGTAATGGGGCAATACCATACCTTAATGTATTCACTGTAAAAGAAAAAGTATGCATCATCTTACTATAAAATAAAGTGGAGAAAACACAAATAAGACTTTTTTCCACACAGGTTTAATCGGCTATTTCCTGATATTCTTCAATGCGTTCTGATATTGACTGGTAATTGTGTTTGATACTTTCTTAGACTATTTCTGCCTCTGGCTGATGTGTATTTTCTTTCCAAACTCCACCAGAGCCTATGATTACACAGCATCCTATCTATGGAAAGCGGCAGTGCAGGGATAGGGAAGAAAACTATAGGCCTCCAAAGGAGCCCGGCTTGCTCAGTCGGTAGAGCAAGAGACTCTTAATCTCAGGGTCGTGGGTGCGAACCCCACGTTGGGCAAAAACAACTAAAATTTTAGTGCTTTTTGACCAAAAAAATAGAAATTGAAAGTCTCTTTACAATATTTGCAATATTTTCATTGTTAACATGCAATATATGAATGCATGTCTGGATGCATGTCTTGACCAAAAAAATAGAAATTGAAAGTCTCTTTACAATATTTGCAATATTTTCATTGTTAACATGCAATGTATGAATGCATGTCTGGATGATGTGTAATGGGGCAATACCATACCTTAATGTATTCACTGTAAAAGAAAAAGTATGCATCATCTTACTATAAAATAAAGTGGAGAAAACACAAATAAGACTTTTTTCCACACAGTTTAATCGGCTATTTCCTGATATTCTTCAATGCGTTCTGATATTGACTGGTAATTGTGTTTGATACTTTCTTAGACTATTTCTGCCTCTGGCTGATGTGTATTTTCTTTCCAAACTCCACCAGAGCCTATGATTACACAGCATCCTATCTGTGGAAAGCGGCAGTGCAGGGATAGGGAAGAAAACTATAGGCATCCAAAGGAGCCTGGCTAGTTCAGTTGGTAGAGCATGAGACTCTTAATCTCAGGGTCGTGGGTTCGAACCCCACGTTGGGCAAAAACAACTAAAATTGTAGTGCTTTTTGACCAAAAAAATAGAAATTGAAAGTCTCTTTACAATATTTGCAATATTTTCATTGTTAACATGCAATATATGAATGCATGTCTGGATGATGTGTAATGGGGCAATACCATACCTTAATGTATTCACTGTAAAATAAAAAGTATGTATCATCTTATTATAAAATAAAGTGGAGAAAACACAAATAAGACTTTTTTTCACACAGGTTCAGTCAGCTATTTCTTTATATTCTTCAAAGCGTTCTGATATTGACTGGTAATTGTGTTTGATACTTTCTTAGACTATTTCTGCCTCTGGCTGATGTGTATTTTCTTTCCAAACTCCACCAGAGCCTATGATTACACAGCATCCTATCTGTGGAAACCGGCAGTGCAGGGATAGGGAAGAAAACTATAGGCATGCAAAGGAGCCCGGCTAGCTCAGTCGGTAGAGCATGAGACTCTTAATCTCAGGGTTGTGGGTTCGAGCCCCACGTTGGGCGAAAACAACTAAAATTTGAGTGCTTTTTGACCAAAAAAATAGAAATTGAAAGTCTCTTTACAATATTTGCAATATTTTCATTGTTAACATGCAATGTATGAATGCATGTCTGGATGATGTGTAATGGGGCAATACCATACCTTAATGTATTCACTGTAAAAGAAAAAGTATGCATCATCTTACTATAAAATAAAGTGGAGAAAACACAAATAAGACTTTTTTCCACACAGTTTAATCGGCTATTTCCTGATATTCTTCAATGCGTTCTGATATTGACTGGTAATTGTGTTTGATACTTTCTTAGACTATTTCTGCCTCTGGCTGATGTGTATTTTCTTTCCAAACTCCACCAGAGCCTATGATTACACAGCATCCTATCTGTGGAAAGCGGCAGTGCAGGGATAGGGAAGAAAACTATAGGCATCCAAAGGAGCCTGGCTAGTTCAGTTGGTAGAGCATGAGACTCTTAATCTCAGGGTCGTGGGTTCGAACCCCACGTTGGGCAAAAACAACTAAAATTGTAGTGCTTTTTGACCAAAAAAATAGAAATTGAAAGTCTCTTTACAATATTTGCAATATTTTCATTGTTAACATGCAATATATGAATGCATGTCTGGATGATGTGTAATGGGGCAATACCATACCTTAATGTATTCACTGTAAAATAAAAAGTATGTATCATCTTATTATAAAATAAAGTGGAGAAAACACAAATAAGACTTTTTTTCACACAGGTTCAGTCAGCTATTTCTTTATATTCTTCAAAGCGTTCTGATATTGACTGGTAATTGTGTTTGATACTTTCTTAGACTATTTCTGCCTCTGGCTGATGTGTATTTTCTTTCCAAACTCCACCAGAGCCTATGATTACACAGCATCCTATCTGTGGAAACCGGCAGTGCAGGGATAGGGAAGAAAACTATAGGCATGCAGAAGAGCCCGGCTAGCTCAGTCGGTAGAGCATGAGACTCTTAATCTCAGGGTCGTGGGTTCGAGCCCCACGTTGGGCGAAAACAACTAAAATTTTAGTGCTTTTTGACCAAAAAAATAGAAATTGAAAGTCTCTTCACAATATTTGCAATATTTTCATTGTTAACATGCAATGTATGAATGCATGTCTGGATGATGTGTAATGGGGCAATACCATACCTTAATGTATTCACTGTAAAAGAAAAAGTATGCATCATCTTACTATAAAATAAAGTGGAGAAAACACAAATAAGACTTTTTTCCACACAAGTTTAATCGGCTATTTCCTGATATTCTTCAATGCGTTCTGATATTGACTGGTAATTGTGTTTGATACTTTCTTAGACTATTTCTGCCTCTGGCTGATGTGTATTTTCTTTCCAAACTCCACCAGAGCCTATGATTACACAGCATCATATCTGTGGAAAGCGGCAGTGCAGGGATAGGGAAGAAAACTACAGGCATCTAAAGGAGCCCGGCTAGCTCAGTAGGTAGAGCATGAGACTCTTAATCTCAGGGTCGTGGGTTCGAGCCCCACGTTGGGCGAAAACAACTAAAATTGTAGTGCTTTTTGACCAAAAAAATACATCCTATCTGTGGAAAACGGCAGTGCAGGGATAGGGAAGAAAACTATAGGCATCCAAAGGAGCCCGGCTAGCTCAGTCGGTAGAGCATGAGACTCTTAATCTCAGGGTCGTGGGTTCGAGCCCCACGTTGGGTGAAAACAACTAAAATTTTAGTGCTTTTTGACCAAAAAAATAGAAATTGAAAGTCTCTTTACAATATTTGCAATATTTTCATTGTTAACATGCAATATATGAATGCATGTCTGGATGATGTGTAATGGGGCAATACCACACCTTAATGTATTCACTGTACAAGAAAAAGTATGTATCATCTTACTATAAAATAAAAAGGAGAAAACACAAATAAGACTTTTTTCCACACAGGTTTAATCGGCTATTTCCTGATATTCTTCAATGCGTTCTGATATTGACTGGTAATTGTGTTTGATACTTTCTTAGACTATTTCTGCCTCTGGCTGATGTGTATTTTCTTTCCAAACTCCACCAGAGCCTATGATTACACAACATCCTATCTGTGGAAAGCGGCAGTGCAGGGATAGGGAAGAAAACTATAGGCATCCAAAGAAGCCCGGCTAGTTCAGTCGGTCGAGCATGAGACTCTTAATCTCAGGGTCGTGGGTTCGAGCCCCACGTTGGGCGTAAACAACTAAAATTGTAGTGCTTTTTGACCAAAAAAATAGAAATTGAAAGTCTCTTTACAATATTTGCAATATTTTCATTGTTAACATGCAATATATGAATGCATGTCTGGATGATGTGTAATGGGGCAATACCATACCTTAATGTATTCACTGTAAAAGAAAAAGTATGTATCATCTTATTATAAAATAAAGTGGAGAAAACACAAATAAGATATTTTTTCACACAGGTTCAGTCAGCTATTTCCTGATATTCTTCAAAGCGTTCTGATATTGACTGGTAATTGTGTTTGATACTTTCTTAGACTATTTCTGCCTCTGGCTGATGTGTATTTTCTTTCCAAACTCCACCAGAGCCTATGATTGCACAGCATCCTATCTGTGGAAACCGGCAGTGCAGGGATAGGGAAGAAAACTATAGGCATCCAAAGGAGCCCGGCTAGCTCAGTCGGTAGAGCATGAGACTCTTAATCTCAGGGTCGTGGGTTCGAGCCCCACGTTGGGCGAAAACAACTAAAATTTTAGTGCTTTTTGACCAAAAAAATAGAAATTGAAAGTCTCTTTACAATATTTGCAATATTTTCATTGTTAACATGCAATATATGAATGCATGTCTGGATGATGTGTAATGGGGCAATACCATACCTTAATGTATTCACTGTAAAAGAAAAAGTATGCATCATCTTACTATAAAATAAAGTGGAGAAAACACAAATAAGACTTTTTTCCACACAGGTTTAATAGGCTATTTCCTGATATTCTTCAATGCGTTCTGATATTTACTGGTAATTGTGTTTGATACTTTCTTAGACTATTTCTGCCTCTGGCTGATGTGTATTTTCTTTCCAAACTCCACCAGAGCCTATGATTACACAGCATCCTATCTGTGGAAAACGGCAGTGCAGGGATAGGGAAGAAAACTATAGACATCCAAAGGAGCCCGGCTAGCTCAGTCGGTAGAGCATGAGACTCTTAAACTCAGGGTCGTGGGTTCGAGCCCCACATTGCGCGAAAACAACTAAAATTTTAGTGCTTGTTGACCAAAAAAATAGAAATTGAAAGTCTCTTTGCAATATTTCTTTGTTAACATGCAATATATGAATGCATGTCTGGATGATGTGTAATGGGGCAATACCATATCTTAATGTATTCACTGTAAAAGAAAAAGTATGTATCATCTTACTATAAAATAAAGTGGAGAAAACACAAATAAGACTTTTTTCCACACAGGTTTAATCGGCTATTTCCTGATATTCTTCAAAGCTTTCTGATATTGACTGGTAATTGTGTTTGATACTTTCTTAGACTATTTCTGCCTCTTGCTGATGTGTATTTTCTTTCCAAACTCCACCAGAGCCTATGATTACACAGCATCCTATCTGTGGAAAGCGGCAGTGGAGGGATAGGGAAGAAAACTATAGGCATCCAAAGGAGCCTGGCTAGCTCAGTTGGTAGAGCATGAGACTCTTAATCTCAGTGTCGTGGGTTCGAGCCCCACGTTGGGCGAAAACAACTAAAATTGTAGTGCTTTTTGACCAAAAAAATAGAAATTGAAAGTCTCTTTGCAATATTTCTTTGTTAACATGCAATATATGAATGCATGTCTGGATGATGTGTAATGGGGCAATACCATATCTTAATGTATTCACTGTAAAAGAAAAAGTATGTATCATCTTACTATAAAATAAAGTGGAGAAAACACAAATAAGACTTTTTTCCACACAGGTTTAATCGGCTATTTCCTGATATTCTTCAAAGCTTTCTGATATTGACTGGTAATTGTGTTTGATACTTTCTTAGACTATTTCTGCCTCTGGCTGATGTGTATTTTCTTTCCAAACTCCACCAGAGCCTATGATTACACAGCATCCTATCTGTGGAAAACGGCAGTGCAGGGATAGGGAAGAAAACTATTATCATCCAAACGAGCCTGGCTAGCTCAGTCGGTAGAGCATGAGACTCTTAATCTCAGGGTCGCATTGGGCGAAAACAACTAATATTTTAGTGCTTTTTGACCAAAAAAATAGAAATTGAAAGTCTCTTCACAATATTTGCAATATTTTCATTGTTAACATGCAATATATGAATGCATGTCTGGATGATGTGTAATGGGGCAATACCATACCTTAATGTATTCACTGTAAAAGAAAAAGTATGCATCATCTTACTATAAAATAAAGTGGAGAAAACACAAATAAGACTTTTTTCCACACAGGTTTAATCGGCTATTTCCTGATATTCTTCAATGCGTTCTGATATTGACTGGTAATTGTGTTTGATACTTTCTTAGACTATTTCTGCCTCTGGCTGATGTGTATTTTCTTTCCAAACTCCACCAGAGCCTATGATTACACAGCATCCTATCTGTGGAAAGCGGCAGTGCAGGGATAGGGAAGAAAACTATAGGCCTCCAAAGGAGCCCGGCTTGCTCAGTCGGTAGAGCAAGAGACTCTTAATCTCAGGGTCGTGGGTGCGAACCCCACGTTGGGCAAAAACAACTAAAATTTTAGTGCTTTTTGACCAAAAAAATAGAAATTGAAAGTCTCTTTACAATATTTGCAATATTTTCATTGTTAACATGCAATATATGAATGCATGTCTGGATGCATGTCTTGACCAAAAAAATAGAAATTGAAAGTCTCTTTACAATATTTGCAATATTTTCATTGTTAACATGCAATGTATGAATGCATGTCTGGATGATGTGTAATGGGGCAATACCATACCTTAATGTATTCACTGTAAAAGAAAAAGTATGCATCATCTTACTATAAAATAAAGTGGAGAAAACACAAATAAGACTTTTTTCCACACAGTTTAATCGGCTATTTCCTGATATTCTTCAATGCGTTCTGATATTGACTGGTAATTGTGTTTGATACTTTCTTAGACTATTTCTGCCTCTGGCTGATGTGTATTTTCTTTCCAAACTCCACCAGAGCCTATGATTACACAGCATCCTATCTATGGAAAGCGGCAGTGCAGGGATAGGGAAGAAAACTATAGGCATCCAAAGGAGCCTGGCTAGTTCAGTTGGTAGAGCATGAGACTCTTAATCTCAGGGTCGTGGGTTCGAACCCCACGTTGGGCAAAAACAACTAAAATTGTAGTGCTTTTTGACCAAAAAAATAGAAATTGAAAGTCTCTTTACAATATTTGCAATATTTTCATTGTTAACATGCAATATATGAATGCATGTCTGGATGATGTGTAATGGGGCAATACCATACCTTAATGTATTCACTGTAAAATAAAAAGTATGTATCATCTTATTATAAAATAAAGTGGAGAAAACACAAATAAGACTTTTTTTCACACAGGTTCAGTCAGCTATTTCTTTATATTCTTCAAAGCGTTCTGATATTGACTGGTAATTGTGTTTGATACTTTCTTAGACTATTTCTGCCTCTGGCTGATGTGTATTTTCTTTCCAAACTCCACCAGAGCCTATGATTACACAGCATCCTATCTGTGGAAACCGGCAGTGCAGGGATAGGGAAGAAAACTATAGGCATGCAAATTAGCCCGGCTAGCTCAGTCGGTAGAGCATGAGACTCTTAATCTCAGGGTCGTGGGTTCGAGCCCCACGTTGGGCGAAAACAACTAAAATTTTAGTGCTTTTTGACCAAAAAAATAGAAATTGAAAGTCTCTTCACAATATTTGCAATATTTTCATTGTTAACATGCAATGTATGAATGCATGTCTGGATGATGTGTAATGGGGCAATACCACACCTTAATGTATTCACTGTAAAAGAAAAAGTATGCATCATCTTACTATAAAATAAAGTGGAGAAAACACAAATAAGACTTTTTTCCACACAAGTTTAATCGGCTATTTCCTGATATTCTTCAATGCGTTCTGATATTGACTGGTAATTGTGTTTGATACTTTCTTAGACTATTTCTGCCTCTGGCTGATGTGTATTTTCTTTCCAAACTCCACCAGAGCCTATGATTACACAGCATCATATCTGTGGAAAGCGGCAGTGCAGGGATAGGGAAGAAAACTATAGGCATGCAAAGGAGCCCGGCTAGCTCATTCGGTAGAGCATGAGACTCTTAATCTCAGGTTCGTGGGTTCGAGCCCCACGTTGGGCGAAAACAACTAAAATTTTAGTGTTTTTTGACCAAAAAAATAGAAATTGAAAGTCTCTTCACAATATTTGCAATATTTTCATTGTTAACATGCAATGTATGAATGCATGTCTGGATGATGTGTAATGGGGCAATACCATACCTTAATGTATTCACTGTAAAAGAAAAGTATGCATCATCTTACTATAAAATAAAGTGGAGAAAACACAAATAAGACTTTTTTCCACACAGGTTTAATCGGCTATTTCCTGATATTCTTCAATGCGTTCTGATATTGACTGGTAATTGTGTTTGATACTTTCTTAGACTATTTCTGCCTCTGGCTGATGTGTATTTTCTTTCCAAACTCCACCAGAGCCTATGATTACACAGCATCATATCTGTGGAAAGCGGCAGTGCAGGGATAGGGAAGAAAACTACAGGCGTCCAAAGGAGCCCGGCTAGCTCAGTAGGTAGAGCATGAGACTCTTAATCTCAGGGTCGTGGGTTCGAGCCCCACGTTGGGCAAAAACAACTAAAATTGTAGTGCTTTTTGACCAAAAAAATACATCCTTTCTGTGGAAAACGGCAGTGCAGGGATAGGGAAGAAAACTATAGGCATCCAAAGGAGCCCGGCTAGCTCAGTCGGTAGAGCATGAGACTCTTAATCTCAGGGTCGTGGGTTCGAGCCCCACGTTGGGTGAAAACAACTAAAATCTTAGTGCTTTTTGACCAAAAAAATAGAAATTGAAAGTCTCTTTACAATATTTGCAATATTTTCATTGTTAACATGCAATATATGAATGCATGTCTGGATGATGTGTAATGGGGCAATACCACACCTTAATGTATTCACTGTACAAGAAAAAGTATGTATCATCTTACTATAAAATAAAAAGGAGAAAACACAAATAAGACTTTTTTCCACACAGGTTTAATCGGCTATTTCCTGATATTCTTCAATGCGTTCTGATATTGACTGGTAATTGTGTTTGATACTTTCTTAGACTATTTCTGCCTCTGGCTGATGTGTATTTTCTTTCCAAACTCCACCAGAGCCTATGATTACACAACATCCTATCTGTGGAAAGCGGCAGTGCAGGGATAGGGAAGAAAACTATAGGCATCCAAAGGAGCCCGGCTAGTTCAGTCGGTAGAGCATGAGACTCTTAATCTCAGGGTCGTGGGTTCGAGCCCCACGTTGGGCGTAAACAACTAAAATTGTAGTGCTTTTTGACCAAAAAAATAGAAATTGAAAGTCTCTTTACAATATTTGCAATATTTTCATTGTTAACATGCAATATATGAATGCATGTCTGGATGATGTGTAATGGGGCAATACCATACCTTAATGTATTCACTGTAAAAGAAAAAGTATGTATGATCTTATTATAAAATAAAGTGGAGAAAACACAAATAAGACATTTTTTCACACAGGTTCAGTCAGCTATTTCCTGATATTCTTCAAAGCGTTCTGATATTGACTGGTAATTGTGTTTGATACTTTCTTAGACTATTTCTGCCTCTGGCTGATGTGTATTTTCTTTCCAAACTCCACCAGAGCCTATGATTGCACAGCATCCTATCTGTGGAAACCGGCAGTGCAGGGATAGGGAAGAAAACTATAAGCATCCAAAGGAGCCCGGCTAGCTCAGTCGGTAGAGCATGAGACTCTTAATCTCAGGGTCGTGGGTTCGAGCCCCACGTTGGGCGAAAACAACTAAAATTTTAGTGCTTTTTGACCAAAAAAATAGAAATTGAAAGTCTCTTTACAATATTTGCAATATTTTCATTGTTAACATGCAATATATGAATGCATGTCTGGATGATATGTAATGGGGCAATACCATACCTTAATGTATTCACTGTAAAAGAAAAAGTATGCATCATCTTACTATAAAATAAAGTGGAGAAAACACAAATAAGACTTTTTTCCACAAAGGTTTAATAGGCTATTTCCTGATATTCTTCAATGCGTTCTGATATTTACTGGTAATTGTGTTTGATACTTTCTTAGACTATTTCTGTCTCTGGCTGATGTGTATTTTCTTTCCAAACTCCACCAGAGCCTATGATTACACAGCATCCTATCTGTGGAAAACGGCAGTGCAGGGATAGGGAAGAAAACTATAGACATCCAAAGGAGCCCGGCTAGCTCAGTCGGTAGAGCATGAGACTCTTAATCTCAGGGTCGTGGGTTCGAGCCCCACATTGGGCGAAAACAACTAAAATTTTAGTGCTTTTTGACCAAAAAAATAGAAATTGAAAGTCTCTTTACAATATTTGCAATATTTTGATTGTTAACATGCAATATATGAATGCATGTCTGGATGATGTGTAATGGGGCAATACCACACCTTAATGTATTCACTGTAAAAGAAAAAGTATGTATCATCTTACTGTAAAATAAAGTGGAGAAAACACAAATAAGACTTTTTTCCACACAGGTTTAATCGGCTATTTCCTGATATTCTTCAATGCGTTCTGATATTGACTGGTAATTGTGTTTGATACTTTCTTAGACTATTTCTGCCTCTGGCTGATGTGTATTTTCTTTCCAAACTCCACCAGAGCCTATGATTACACAGCATCCTATCTGTGGAAAACGGCAGTGCAGGGATAGGGAAGAAAACTATAGGCATCCAAAGGAGCCCGGCTAGCTCAGTCGGTAGAGCATGAGACTCTTAATCTCAGGGTTGTGGGTTCGAGCCCCACGTTGGGCGAAAACAACTAAAATTTGAGTGCTTTTTGACCAAAAAAATAGAAATTGAAAGTCTCTTTACAATATTTGCAATATTTTCATTGTTAACATGCAATATATGAATGCATGTCTGGATGCATGTCTTGACCAAAAAAATAGAAATTGAAAGTCTCTTTACAATATTTGCAATATTTTCATTGTTAACATGCAATGTATGAATGCATGTCTGGATGATGTGTAATGGGGCAATACCATACCTTAATGTATTCACTGTAAAAGAAAAAGTATGCATCATCTTACTATAAAATAAAGTGGAGAAAACACAAATAAGACTTTTTTCCACACAGTTTAATCGGCTATTTCCTGATATTCTTCAATGCGTTCTGATATTGACTGGTAATTGTGTTTGATACTTTCTTAGACTATTTCTGCCTCTGGCTGATGTGTATTTTCTTTCCAAACTCCACCAGAGCCTATGATTACACAACATCCTATCTGTGGAAAGCGGCAGTGCAGGGATAGGGAAGAAAACTATAGGCATCCAAAGGAGCCCGGCTAGTTCAGTCGGTAGAGCATGAGACTCTTAATCTCAGGGTCGTGGGTTCGAGCCCCACGTTGGGTGAAAACAACTAAAATCTTAGTGCTTTTTGACCAAAAAAATAGAAATTGAAAGTCTCTTTACAATATTTGCAATATTTTCATTGTTAACATGCAATATATGAATGCATGTCTGGATGATGTGTAATGGGGCAATACCACACCTTAATGTATTCACTGTACAAGAAAAAGTATGTATCATCTTACTATAAAATAAAAAGGAGAAAACACAAATAAGACTTTTTTCCACACAGGTTTAATCGGCTATTTCCTGATATTCTTCAATGCGTTCTGATATTGACTGGTAATTGTGTTTGATACTTTCTTAGACTATTTCTGCCTCTGGCTGATGTGTATTTTCTTTCCAAACTCCACCAGAGCCTATGATTACACAACATCCTATCTGTGGAAAGCGGCAGTGCAGGGATAGGGAAGAAAACTATAGGCATCCAAAGGAGCCCGGCTAGTTCAGTCGGTAGAGCATGAGACTCTTAATCTCAGGGTCGTGGGTTCGAGCCCCACGTTGGGCGTAAACAACTAAAATTGTAGTGCTTTTTGACCAAAAAAATAGAAATTGAAAGTCTCTTTACAATATTTGCAATATTTTCATTGTTAACATGCAATATATGAATGCATGTCTGGATGATGTGTAATGGGGCAATACCATACCTTAATGTATTCACTGTAAAAGAAAAAGTATGTATGATCTTATTATAAAATAAAGTGGAGAAAACACAAATAAGACATTTTTTCACACAGGTTCAGTCAGCTATTTCCTGATATTCTTCAAAGCGTTCTGATATTGACTGGTAATTGTGTTTGATACTTTCTTAGACTATTTCTGCCTCTGGCTGATGTGTATTTTCTTTCCAAACTCCACCAGAGCCTATGATTGCACAGCATCCTATCTGTGGAAACCGGCAGTGCAGGGATAGGGAAGAAAACTATAAGCATCCAAAGGAGCCCGGCTAGCTCAGTCGGTAGAGCATGAGACTCTTAATCTCAGGGTCGTGGGTTCGAGCCCCACGTTGGGCGAAAACAACTAAAATTTTAGTGCTTTTTGACCAAAAAAATAGAAATTGAAAGTCTCTTTACAATATTTGCAATATTTTCATTGTTAACATGCAATATATGAATGCATGTCTGGATGATATGTAATGGGGCAATACCATACCTTAATGTATTCACTGTAAAAGAAAAAGTATGCATCATCTTACTATAAAATAAAGTGGAGAAAACACAAATAAGACTTTTTTCCACAAAGGTTTAATAGGCTATTTCCTGATATTCTTCAATGCGTTCTGATATTTACTGGTAATTGTGTTTGATACTTTCTTAGACTATTTCTGTCTCTGGCTGATGTGTATTTTCTTTCCAAACTCCACCAGAGCCTATGATTACACAGCATCCTATCTGTGGAAAACGGCAGTGCAGGGATAGGGAAGAAAACTATAGACATCCAAAGGAGCCCGGCTAGCTCAGTCGGTAGAGCATGAGACTCTTAATCTCAGGGTCGTGGGTTCGAGCCCCACATTGGGCGAAAACAACTAAAATTTTAGTGCTTTTTGACCAAAAAAATAGAAATTGAAAGTCTCTTTACAATATTTGCAATATTTTGATTGTTAACATGCAATATATGAATGCATGTCTGGATGATGTGTAATGGGGCAATACCACACCTTAATGTATTCACTGTAAAAGAAAAAGTATGTATCATCTTACTGTAAAATAAAGTGGAGAAAACACAAATAAGACTTTTTTCCACACAGGTTTAATCGGCTATTTCCTGATATTCTTCAATGCGTTCTGATATTGACTGGTAATTGTGTTTGATACTTTCTTAGACTATTTCTGCCTCTGGCTGATGTGTATTTTCTTTCCAAACTCCACCAGAGCCTATGATTACACAGCATCCTATCTGTGGAAAACGGCAGTGCAGGGATAGGGAAGAAAACTATAGGCATCCAAAGGAGCCCGGCTAGCTCAGTCGGTAGAGCATGAGACTCTTAATCTCAGGGTTGTGGGTTCGAGCCCCACGTTGGGCGAAAACAACTAAAATTTGAGTGCTTTTTGACCAAAAAAATAGAAATTGAAAGTCTCTTTACAATATTTGCAATATTTTCATTGTTAACATGCAATATATGAATGCATGTCTGGATGCATGTCTTGACCAAAAAAATAGAAATTGAAAGTCTCTTTACAATATTTGCAATATTTTCATTGTTAACATGCAATGTATGAATGCATGTCTGGATGATGTGTAATGGGGCAATACCATACCTTAATGTATTCACTGTAAAAGAAAAAGTATGCATCATCTTACTATAAAATAAAGTGGAGAAAACACAAATAAGACTTTTTTCCACACAGTTTAATCGGCTATTTCCTGATATTCTTCAATGCGTTCTGATATTGACTGGTAATTGTGTTTGATACTTTCTTAGACTATTTCTGCCTCTGGCTGATGTGTATTTTCTTTCCAAACTCCACCAGAGCCTATGATTACACAGCATCCTATCTGTGGAAAGCGGCAGTGCAGGGATAGGGAAGAAAACTATAGGCATCCAAAGGAGCCTGGCTAGTTCAGTTGGTAGAGCATGAGACTCTTAATCTCAGGGTCGTGGGTTCGAACCCCACGTTGGGCAAAAACAACTAAAATTGTAGTGCTTTTTGACCAAAAAAATAGAAATTGAAAGTCTCTTTACAATATTTGCAATATTTTCATTGTTAACATGCAATATATGAATGCATGTCTGGATGATGTGTAATGGGGCAATACCATACCTTAATGTATTCACTGTAAAATAAAAAGTATGTATCATCTTATTATAAAATAAAGTGGAGAAAACACAAATAAGACTTTTTTTCACACAGGTTCAGTCAGCTATTTCTTTATATTCTTCAAAGCGTTCTGATATTGACTGGTAATTGTGTTTGATACTTTCTTAGACTATTTCTGCCTCTGGCTGATGTGTATTTTCTTTCCAAACTCCACCAGAGCCTATGATTACACAGCATCCTATCTGTGGAAACCGGCAGTGCAGGGATAGGGAAGAAAACTATAGGCATGCAAAGGAGCCCGGCTAGCTCAGTCGGTAGAGCATGAGACTCTTAATCTCAGGGTCGTGGGTTCGAGCCCCACGTTGGGCGAAAACAACTAAAATTTTAGTGCTTTTTGACCAAAAAAATAGAAATTGAAAGTCTCTTCACAATATTTGCAATATTTTCATTGTTAACATGCAATGTATGAATGCATGTCTGGATGATGTGTAATGGGGCAATACCATACCTTAATGTATTCACTGTAAAAGAAAAAGTATGCATCATCTTACTATAAAATAAAGTGGAGAAAACACAAATAAGACTTTTTTCCACACAAGTTTAATCGGCTATTTCCTGATATTCTTCAATGCGTTCTGATATTGACTGGTAATTGTGTTTGATACTTTCTTAGACTATTTCTGCCTCTGGCTGATGTGTATTTTCTTTCCAAACTCCACCAGAGCCTATGATTACACAGCATCATATCTGTGGAAAGCGGCAGTGCAGGGATAGGGAAGAAAACTACAGGCATCTAAAGGAGCCCGGCTAGCTCAGTAGGTAGAGCATGAGACTCTTAATCTCAGGGTCGTGGGTTCGAGCCCCACGTTGGGCGAAAACAACTAAAATTGTAGTGCTTTTTGACCAAAAAAATACATCCTATCTGTGGAAAACGGCAGTGCAGGGATAGGGAAGAAAACTATAGGCATCCAAAGGAGCCCGGCTAGCTCAGTCGGTAGAGCATGAGACTCTTAATCTCAGGGTCGTGGGTTCGAGCCCCACGTTGGGTGAAAACAACTAAAATTTTAGTGCTTTTTGACCAAAAAAATAGAAATTGAAAGTCTCTTTACAATATTTGCAATATTTTCATTGTTAACATGCAATATATGAATGCATGTCTGGATGATGTGTAATGGGGCAATACCACACCTTAATGTATTCACTGTAAAAGAAAAAGTATGCATCATCTTACTATAAAATAAAGTGGAGAAAACACAAATAAGACTTTTTTCCACACAGGTTTAATCGGCTATTTCCTGATATTCTTCAATGCGTTCTGATATTGACTGGTAATTGTGTTTGATACTTTCTTAGACTATTTCTGCCTCTGGCTGATGTGTATTTTCTTTCCAAACTCCACCAGAGCCTATGATTACACAGCATCATATCTGTGGAAAGCGGCAGTGCAGGGATAGGGAAGGAAACTACAGGCGTCCAAAGGAGCCCGGCTAGCTCAGTAGGTAGAGCATGAGACTCTTAATCTCAGGGTCGTGGGTTCGAGCCCCACGTTGGGCGAAAACAACTAAAATTTTAGTGCTTTTTGACCAAAAAAATAGAAATTGAAAGTCTCTTTACAATATTTGCAATATTTTCATTGTTAACATGCAATATATGAATGCATGTCTGGATGCATGTCTTGACCAAAAAAATAGAAATTGAAAGTCTCTTTACAATATTTGCAATATTTTCATTGTTAACATGCAATGTATGAATGCATGTCTGGATGATGTGTAATGGGGCAATACCATACCTTAATGTATTCACTGTAAAAGAAAAAGTATGCATCATCTTACTATAAAATAAAGTGGAGAAAACACAAATAAGACTTTTTTCCACACAGTTTAATCGGCTATTTCCTGATATTCTTCAATGCGTTCTGATATTGACTGGTAATTGTGTTTGATACTTTCTTAGACTATTTCTGCCTCTGGCTGATGTGTATTTTCTTTCCAAACTCCACCAGAGCCTATGATTACACAGCATCCTATCTGTGGAAAACGGCAGTGCAGGGATAGGGAAGAAAACTATAGGCATCCAAAGGAGCCCGGCTAGCTCAGTCGGTAGAGCATGAGACTCTTAATCTCAGGGTCGTGGGTTCGAGCCCCACGTTGGGCGAAAACAACTAAAATTTTAGTGCTTTTTGACCAAAAAAATAGAAATTGAAAGTCTCTTTACAATATTTGCAATATTTTCATTGTTAACATGCAATATATGAATGCATGTCTGGATGCATGTCTTGACCAAAAAAATAGAAATTGAAAGTCTCTTTACAATATTTGCAATATTTTCATTGTTAACATGCAATGTATGAATGCATGTCTGGATGATGTGTAATGGGGCAATACCATACCTTAATGTATTCACTGTAAAAGAAAAAGTATGCATCATCTTACTATAAAATAAAGTGGAGAAAACACAAATAAGACTTTTTTCCACACAGTTTAATCGGCTATTTCCTGATATTCTTCAATGCGTTCTGATATTGACTGGTAATTGTGTTTGATACTTTCTTAGACTATTTCTGCCTCTGGCTGATGTGTATTTTCTTTCCAAACTCCACCAGAGCCTATGATTACACAGCATCCTATCTGTGGAAAGCGGCAGTGCAGGGATAGGGAAGAAAACTATAGGCATCCAAAGGAGCCTGGCTAGTTCAGTTGGTAGAGCATGAGACTCTTAATCTCAGGGTCGTGGGTTCGAACCCCACGTTGGGCAAAAACAACTAAAATTGTAGTGCTTTTTGACCAAAAAAATAGAAATTGAAAGTCTCTTTACAATATTTGCAATATTTTCATTGTTAACATGCAATATATGAATGCATGTCTGGATGATGTGTAATGGGGCAATACCATACCTTAATGTATTCACTGTAAAATAAAAAGTATGTATCATCTTATTATAAAATAAAGTGGAGAAAACACAAATAAGACTTTTTTTCACACAGGTTCAGTCAGCTATTTCTTTATATTCTTCAAAGCGTTCTGATATTGACTGGTAATTGTGTTTGATACTTTCTTAGACTATTTCTGCCTCTGGCTGATGTGTATTTTCTTTCCAAACTCCACCAGAGCCTATGATTACACAGCATCCTATCTGTGGAAACCGGCAGTGCAGGGATAGGGAAGAAAACTATAGGCATGCAAAGGAGCCCGGCTAGCTCAGTCGGTAGAGCATGAGACTCTTAATCTCAGGGTCGTGGGTTCGAGCCCCACGTTGGGTGAAAACAACTAAAATTTTAGTGCTTTTTGACCAAAAAAATAGAAATTGAAAGTCTCTTTACAATATTTGCAATATTTTCATTGTTAACATGCAATATATGAATGCATGTCTGGATGATGTGTAATGGGGCAATACCACACCTTAATGTATTCACTGTAAAAGAAAAAGTATGCATCATCTTACTATAAAATAAAGTGGAGAAAACACAAATAAGACTTTTTTCCACACAGGTTTAATCGGCTATTTCCTGATATTCTTCAATGCGTTCTGATATTGACTGGTAATTGTGTTTGATACTTTCTTAGACTATTTCTGCCTCTGGCTGATGTGTATTTTCTTTCCAAACTCCACCAGAGCCTATGATTACACAGCATCATATCTGTGGAAAGCGGCAGTGCAGGGATAGGGAAGGAAACTACAGGCGTCCAAAGGAGCCCGGCTAGCTCAGTAGGTAGAGCATGAGACTCTTAATCTCAGGGTCGTGGGTTCGAGCCCCACGTTGGGCGAAAACAACTAAAATTTTAGTGCTTTTTGACCAAAAAAATAGAAATTGAAAGTCTCTTTACAATATTTGCAATATTTTCATTGTTAACATGCAATATATGAATGCATGTCTGGATGCATGTCTTGACCAAAAAAATAGAAATTGAAAGTCTCTTTACAATATTTGCAATATTTTCATTGTTAACATGCAATGTATGAATGCATGTCTGGATGATGTGTAATGGGGCAATACCATACCTTAATGTATTCACTGTAAAAGAAAAAGTATGCATCATCTTACTATAAAATAAAGTGGAGAAAACACAAATAAGACTTTTTTCCACACAGTTTAATCGGCTATTTCCTGATATTCTTCAATGCGTTCTGATATTGACTGGTAATTGTGTTTGATACTTTCTTAGACTATTTCTGCCTCTGGCTGATGTGTATTTTCTTTCCAAACTCCACCAGAGCCTATGATTACACAGCATCCTATCTGTGGAAAACGGCAGTGCAGGGATAGGGAAGAAAACTATAGGCATCCAAAGGAGCCCGGCTAGCTCAGTCGGTAGAGCATGAGACTCTTAATCTCAGGGTCGTGGGTTCGAGCCCCACGTTGGGCGAAAACAACTAAAATTTTAGTGCTTTTTGACCAAAAAAATAGAAATTGAAAGTCTCTTTACAATATTTGCAATATTTTCATTGTTAACATGCAATATATGAATGCATGTCTGGATGCATGTCTTGACCAAAAAAATAGAAATTGAAAGTCTCTTTACAATATTTGCAATATTTTCATTGTTAACATGCAATGTATGAATGCATGTCTGGATGATGTGTAATGGGGCAATACCATACCTTAATGTATTCACTGTAAAAGAAAAAGTATGCATCATCTTACTATAAAATAAAGTGGAGAAAACACAAATAAGACTTTTTTCCACACAGTTTAATCGGCTATTTCCTGATATTCTTCAATGCGTTCTGATATTGACTGGTAATTGTGTTTGATACTTTCTTAGACTATTTCTGCCTCTGGCTGATGTGTATTTTCTTTCCAAACTCCACCAGAGCCTATGATTACACAGCATCCTATCTGTGGAAAGCGGCAGTGCAGGGATAGGGAAGAAAACTATAGGCATCCAAAGGAGCCTGGCTAGTTCAGTTGGTAGAGCATGAGACTCTTAATCTCAGGGTCGTGGGTTCGAACCCCACGTTGGGCAAAAACAACTAAAATTGTAGTGCTTTTTGACCAAAAAAATAGAAATTGAAAGTCTCTTTACAATATTTGCAATATTTTCATTGTTAACATGCAATATATGAATGCATGTCTGGATGATGTGTAATGGGGCAATACCATACCTTAATGTATTCACTGTAAAATAAAAAGTATGTATCATCTTATTATAAAATAAAGTGGAGAAAACACAAATAAGACTTTTTTTCACACAGGTTCAGTCAGCTATTTCTTTATATTCTTCAAAGCGTTCTGATATTGACTGGTAATTGTGTTTGATACTTTCTTAGACTATTTCTGCCTCTGGCTGATGTGTATTTTCTTTCCAAACTCCACCAGAGCCTATGATTACACAGCATCCTATCTGTGGAAACCGGCAGTGCAGGGATAGGGAAGAAAACTATAGGCATGCAAAGGAGCCCGGCTAGCTCAGTCGGTAGAGCATGAGACTCTTAATCTCAGGGTCGTGGGTTCGAGCCCCACGTTGGGCGAAAACAACTAAAATTTTAGTGCTTTTTGACCAAAAAAATAGAAATTGAAAGTCTCTTCACAATATTTGCAATATTTTCATTGTTAACATGCAATGTATGAATGCATGTCTGGATGATGTGTAATGGGGCAATACCATACCTTAATGTATTCACTGTAAAAGAAAAAGTATGCATCATCTTACTATAAAATAAAGTGGAGAAAACACAAATAAGACTTTTTTCCACACAAGTTTAATCGGCTATTTCCTGATATTCTTCAATGCGTTCTGATATTGACTGGTAATTGTGTTTGATACTTTCTTAGACTATTTCTGCCTCTGGCTGATGTGTATTTTCTTTCCAAACTCCACCAGAGCCTATGATTACACAGCATCCTATCTGTGGAAAGCGGCAGTGCAGGGATAGGGAAGAAAACTATAGGCATCCAAAGGAGCCTGGCTAGTTCAGTTGGTAGAGCATGAGACTCTTAATCTCAGGGTCGTGGGTTCGAACCCCACGTTGGGCAAAAACAACTAAAATTGTAGTGCTTTTTGACCAAAAAAATAGAAATTGAAAGTCTCTTTACAATATTTGCAATATTTTCATTGTTAACATGCAATATATGAATGCATGTCTGGATGATGTGTAATGGGGCAATACCATACCTTAATGTATTCACTGTAAAATAAAAAGTATGTATCATCTTATTATAAAATAAAGTGGAGAAAACACAAATAAGACTTTTTTTCACACAGGTTCAGTCAGCTATTTCTTTATATTCTTCAAAGCGTTCTGATATTGACTGGTAATTGTGTTTGATACTTTCTTAGACTATTTCTGCCTCTGGCTGATGTGTATTTTCTTTCCAAACTCCACCAGAGCCTATGATTACACAGCATCCTATCTGTGGAAACCGGCAGTGCAGGGATAGGGAAGAAAACTATAGGCATGCAAAGGAGCCCGGCTAGCTCAGTCGGTAGAGCATGAGACTCTTAATCTCAGGGTCGTGGGTTCGAGCCCCACGTTGGGCGAAAACAACTAAAATTTTAGTGCTTTTTGACCAAAAAAATAGAAATTGAAAGTCTCTTCACAATATTTGCAATATTTTCATTGTTAACATGCAATGTATGAATGCATGTCTGGATGATGTGTAATGGGGCAATACCATACCTTAATGTATTCACTGTAAAAGAAAAAGTATGCATCATCTTACTATAAAATAAAGTGGAGAAAACACAAATAAGACTTTTTTCCACACAAGTTTAATCGGCTATTTCCTGATATTCTTCAATGCGTTCTGATATTGACTGGTAATTGTGTTTGATACTTTCTTAGACTATTTCTGCCTCTGGCTGATGTGTATTTTCTTTCCAAACTCCACCAGAGCCTATGATTACACAGCATCATATCTGTGGAAAGCGGCAGTGCAGGGATAGGGAAGAAAACTACAGGCATCTAAAGGAGCCCGGCTAGCTCAGTAGGTAGAGCATGAGACTCTTAATCTCAGGGTCGTGGGTTCGAGCCCCACGTTGGGCGAAAACAACTAAAATTGTAGTGCTTTTTGACCAAAAAAATACATCCTATCTGTGGAAAACGGCAGTGCAGGGATAGGGAAGAAAACTATAGGCATCCAAAGGAGCCCGGCTAGCTCAGTCGGTAGAGCATGAGACTCTTAATCTCAGGGTCGTGGGTTCGAGCCCCACGTTGGGTGAAAACAACTAAAATTTTAGTGCTTTTTGACCAAAAAAATAGAAATTGAAAGTCTCTTTACAATATTTGCAATATTTTCATTGTTAACATGCAATATATGAATGCATGTCTGGATGATGTGTAATGGGGCAATACCACACCTTAATGTATTCACTGTACAAGAAAAAGTATGTATCATCTTACTATAAAATAAAAAGGAGAAAACACAAATAAGACTTTTTTCCACACAGGTTTAATCGGCTATTTCCTGATATTCTTCAATGCGTTCTGATATTGACTGGTAATTGTGTTTGATACTTTCTTAGACTATTTCTGCCTCTGGCTGATGTGTATTTTCTTTCCAAACTCCACCAGAGCCTATGATTACACAACATCCTATCTGTGGAAAGCGGCAGTGCAGGGATAGGGAAGAAAACTATAGGCATCCAAAGAAGCCCGGCTAGTTCAGTTGGTCGAGCATGAGACTCTTAATCTCAGGGTCGTGGGTTCGAGCCCCACGTTGGGCGTAAACAACTAAAATTGTAGTGCTTTTTGACCAAAAAAATAGAAATTGAAAGTCTCTTTACAATATTTGCAATATTTTCATTGTTAACATGCAATATATGAATGCATGTCTGGATGATGTGTAATGGGGCAATACCATACCTTAATGTATTCACTGTAAAAGAAAAAGTATGTATCATCTTATTATAAAATAAAGTGGAGAAAACACAAATAAGATATTTTTTCACACAGGTTCAGTCAGCTATTTCCTGATATTCTTCAAAGCGTTCTGATATTGACTGGTAATTGTGTTTGATACTTTCTTAGACTATTTCTGCCTCTGGCTGATGTGTATTTTCTTTCCAAACTCCACCAGAGCCTATGATTGCACAGCATCCTATCTGTGGAAACCGGCAGTGCAGGGATAGGGAAGAAAACTATAGGCATCCAAAGGAGCCCGGCTAGCTCAGTCGGTAGAGCATGAGACTCTTAATCTCAGGGTCGTGGG
Source organism: Ambystoma mexicanum (assembly GCF_040938575.1). NCBI lineage: Eukaryota > Metazoa > Chordata > Amphibia > Caudata > Ambystomatidae > Ambystoma > Ambystoma mexicanum. The sequence continues at coordinate 530,606,757 of NC_090928.1, read as the reverse complement.
TTCGAGCCCCACGTTGGGCGAAAACAACTAAAATTTTAGTGCTTTTTGACCAAAAAAATAGAAATTGAAAGTCTCTTTACAATATTTGCAATATTTTCATTGTTAACATGCAATATATGAATGCATGTCTGGATGATGTGTAATGGGGCAATACCATACCTTAATGTATTCACTGTAAAAGAAAAAGTATGCATCATCTTACTATAAAATAAAGTGGAGAAAACACAAATAAGACTTTTTTCCACACAGGTTTAATAGGCTATTTCCTGATATTCTTCAATGCGTTCTGATATTTACTGGTAATTGTGTTTGATACTTTCTTAGACTATTTCTGCCTCTGGCTGATGTGTATTTTCTTTCCAAACTCCACCAGAGCCTATGATTACACAGCATCCTATCTGTGGAAAACGGCAGTGCAGGGATAGGGAAGAAAACTATAGACATCCAAAGGAGCCCGGCTAGCTCAGTCGGTAGAGCATGAGACTCTTAAACTCAGGGTCGTGGGTTCGAGCCCCACATTGCGCGAAAACAACTAAAATTTTAGTGCTTGTTGACCAAAAAAATAGAAATTGAAAGTCTCTTTGCAATATTTCTTTGTTAACATGCAATATATGAATGCATGTCTGGATGATGTGTAATGGGGCAATACCATATCTTAATGTATTCACTGTAAAAGAAAAAGTATGTATCATCTTACTATAAAATAAAGTGGAGAAAACACAAATAAGACTTTTTTCCACACAGGTTTAATCGGCTATTTCCTGATATTCTTCAAAGCTTTCTGATATTGACTGGTAATTGTGTTTGATACTTTCTTAGACTATTTCTGCCTCTTGCTGATGTGTATTTTCTTTCCAAACTCCACCAGAGCCTATGATTACACAGCATCCTATCTGTGGAAAGCGGCAGTGGAGGGATAGGGAAGAAAACTATAGGCATCCAAAGGAGCCTGGCTAGCTCAGTTGGTAGAGCATGAGACTCTTAATCTCAGTGTCGTGGGTTCGAGCCCCACGTTGGGCGAAAACAACTAAAATTGTAGTGCTTTTTGACCAAAAAAATAGAAATTGAAAGTCTCTTTGCAATATTTCTTTGTTAACATGCAATATATGAATGCATGTCTGGATGATGTGTAATGGGGCAATACCATATCTTAATGTATTCACTGTAAAAGAAAAAGTATGTATCATCTTACTATAAAATAAAGTGGAGAAAACACAAATAAGACTTTTTTCCACACAGGTTTAATCGGCTATTTCCTGATATTCTTCAAAGCTTTCTGATATTGACTGGTAATTGTGTTTGATACTTTCTTAGACTATTTCTGCCTCTGGCTGATGTGTATTTTCTTTCCAAACTCCACCAGAGCCTATGATTACACAGCATCCTATCTGTGGAAAACGGCAGTGCAGGGATAGGGAAGAAAACTATTATCATCCAAACGAGCCTGGCTAGCTCAGTCGGTAGAGCATGAGACTCTTAATCTCAGGGTCGCATTGGGCGAAAACAACTAATATTTTAGTGCTTTTTGACCAAAAAAATAGAAATTGAAAGTCTCTTCACAATATTTGCAATATTTTCATTGTTAACATGCAATATATGAATGCATGTCTGGATGATGTGTAATGGGGCAATACCATACCTTAATGTATTCACTGTAAAAGAAAAAGTATGCATCATCTTACTATAAAATAAAGTGGAGAAAACACAAATAAGACTTTTTTCCACACAGGTTTAATCGGCTATTTCCTGATATTCTTCAATGCGTTCTGATATTGACTGGTAATTGTGTTTGATACTTTCTTAGACTATTTCTGCCTCTGGCTGATGTGTATTTTCTTTCCAAACTCCACCAGAGCCTATGATTACACAGCATCCTATCTGTGGAAAGCGGCAGTGCAGGGATAGGGAAGAAAACTATAGGCCTCCAAAGGAGCCCGGCTTGCTCAGTCGGTAGAGCAAGAGACTCTTAATCTCAGGGTCGTGGGTGCGAACCCCACGTTGGGCAAAAACAACTAAAATTTTAGTGCTTTTTGACCAAAAAAATAGAAATTGAAAGTCTCTTTACAATATTTGCAATATTTTCATTGTTAACATGCAATATATGAATGCATGTCTGGATGCATGTCTTGACCAAAAAAATAGAAATTGAAAGTCTCTTTACAATATTTGCAATATTTTCATTGTTAACATGCAATGTATGAATGCATGTCTGGATGATGTGTAATGGGGCAATACCATACCTTAATGTATTCACTGTAAAAGAAAAAGTATGCATCATCTTACTATAAAATAAAGTGGAGAAAACACAAATAAGACTTTTTTCCACACAGTTTAATCGGCTATTTCCTGATATTCTTCAATGCGTTCTGATATTGACTGGTAATTGTGTTTGATACTTTCTTAGACTATTTCTGCCTCTGGCTGATGTGTATTTTCTTTCCAAACTCCACCAGAGCCTATGATTACACAGCATCCTATCTGTGGAAAGCGGCAGTGCAGGGATAGGGAAGAAAACTATAGGCATCCAAAGGAGCCTGGCTAGTTCAGTTGGTAGAGCATGAGACTCTTAATCTCAGGGTCGTGGGTTCGAACCCCACGTTGGGCAAAAACAACTAAAATTGTAGTGCTTTTTGACCAAAAAAATAGAAATTGAAAGTCTCTTTACAATATTTGCAATATTTTCATTGTTAACATGCAATATATGAATGCATGTCTGGATGATGTGTAATGGGGCAATACCATACCTTAATGTATTCACTGTAAAATAAAAAGTATGTATCATCTTATTATAAAATAAAGTGGAGAAAACACAAATAAGACTTTTTTTCACACAGGTTCAGTCAGCTATTTCTTTATATTCTTCAAAGCGTTCTGATATTGACTGGTAATTGTGTTTGATACTTTCTTAGACTATTTCTGCCTCTGGCTGATGTGTATTTTCTTTCCAAACTCCACCAGAGCCTATGATTACACAGCATCCTATCTGTGGAAACCGGCAGTGCAGGGATAGGGAAGAAAACTATAGGCATGCAAAGAAGCCCGGCTAGCTCAGTCGGTAGAGCATGAGACTCTTAATCTCAGGGTCGTGGGTTCGAGCCCCACGTTGGGCGAAAACAACTAAAATTTTAGTGCTTTTTGACCAAAAAAATAGAAATTGAAAGTCTCTTCACAATATTTGCAATATTTTCATTGTTAACATGCAATGTATGAATGCATGTCTGGATGATGTGTAATGGGGCAATACCACACCTTAATGTATTCACTGTAAAAGAAAAAGTATGCATCATCTTACTATAAAATAAAGTGGAGAAAACACAAATAAGACTTTTTTCCACACAAGTTTAATCGGCTATTTCCTGATATTCTTCAATGCGTTCTGATATTGACTGGTAATTGTGTTTGATACTTTCTTAGACTATTTCTGCCTCTGGCTGATGTGTATTTTCTTTCCAAACTCCACCAGAGCCTATGATTACACAGCATCATATCTGTGGAAAGCGGCAGTGCAGGGATAGGGAAGAAAACTACAGGCGTCCAAAGGAGCCCGGCTAGCTCAGTAGGTAGAGCATGAGACTCTTAATCTCAGGGTCGTGGGTTCGAGCCCCACGTTGGGCAAAAACAACTAAAATTGTAGTGCTTTTTGACCAAAAAAATACATCCTTTCTGTGGAAAACGGCAGTGCAGGGATAGGGAAGAAAACTATAGGCATCCAAAGGAGCCCGGCTAGCTCAGTCGGTAGAGCATGAGACTCTTAATCTCAGGGTTGTGGGTTCGAGCCCCACGTTGGGCGAAAACAACTAAAATTTTAGTGCTTTTTGACCATAAAAATAGAAATTGAAAGTCTCTTTACAATATTTGCAATATTTTCATTGTTAACATGCAATATATGAATGCATGTCTGGATGCATGTCTTGACCAAAAAAATAGAAATTGAAAGTCTCTTTACAATATTTGCAATATTTTCATTGTTAACATGCAATGTATGAATGCATGTCTGGATGATGTGTAATGGGGCAATACCATACCTTAATGTATTCACTGTAAAAGAAAAAGTATGCATCATCTTACTATAAAATAAAGTGGAGAAAACACAAATAAGACTTTTTTCCACACAGTTTAATCGGCTATTTCCTGATATTCTTCAATGCGTTCTGATATTGACTGGTAATTGTGTTTGATACTTTCTTAGACTATTTCTGCCTCTGGCTGATGTGTATTTTCTTTCCAAACTCCACCAGAGCCTATGATTACACAGCATCCTATCTGTGGAAAGCGGCAGTGCAGGGATAGGGAAGAAAACTATAGGCATCCAAAGGAGCCTGGCTAGTTCAGTTGGTAGAGCATGAGACTCTTAATCTCAGGGTCGTGGGTTCGAACCCCACGTTGGGCAAAAACAACTAAAATTGTAGTGCTTTTTGACCAAAAAAATAGAAATTGAAAGTCTCTTTACAATATTTGCAATATTTTCATTGTTAACATGCAATATATGAATGCATGTCTGGATGATGTGTAATGGGGCAATACCATACCTTAATGTATTCACTGTAAAATAAAAAGTATGTATCATCTTATTATAAAATAAAGTGGAGAAAACACAAATAAGACTTTTTTTCACACAGGTTCAGTCAGCTATTTCTTTATATTCTTCAAAGCGTTCTGATATTGACTGGTAATTGTGTTTGATACTTTCTTAGACTATTTCTGCCTCTGGCTGATGTGTATTTTCTTTCCAAACTCCACCAGAGCCTATGATTACACAGCATCCTATCTGTGGAAACCGGCAGTGCAGGGATAGGGAAGAAAACTATAGGCATGCAAAGGAGCCCGGCTAGCTCAGTCGGTAGAGCATGAGACTCTTAATCTCAGGGTCGTGGGTTCGAGCCCCACGTTGGGCGAAAACAACTAAAATTTTAGTGCTTTTTGACCAAAAAAATAGAAATTGAAAGTCTCTTCACAATATTTGCAATATTTTCATTGTTAACATGCAATGTATGAATGCATGTCTGGATGATGTGTAATGGGGCAATACCACACCTTAATGTATTCACTGTAAAAGAAAAAGTATGCATCATCTTACTATAAAATAAAGTGGAGAAAACACAAATAAGACTTTTTTCCACACAAGTTTAATCGGCTATTTCCTGATATTCTTCAATGCGTTCTGATATTGACTGGTAATTGTGTTTGATACTTTCTTAGACTATTTCTGCCTCTGGCTGATGTGTATTTTCTTTCCAAACTCCACCAGAGCCTATGATTACACAGCATCATATCTGTGGAAAGCGGCAGTGCAGGGATAGGGAAGAAAACTACAAGCATCTAAAGGAGCCCGGCTAGCTCAGTAGGTAGAGCATGAGACTCTTAATCTCAGGGTCGTGGGTTCGAGCCCCACGTTGGGCGAAAACAACTAAAATTGTAGTGCTTTTTGACCAAAAAAATACATCCTATCTGTGGAAAACGGCAGTGCAGGGATAGGGAAGAAAACTATAGGCATCCAAAGGAGCCCGGCTAGCTCAGTCGGTAGAGCATGAGACTCTTAATCTCAGGGTCGTGGGTTCGAGCCCCACGTTGGGTGAAAACAACTAAAATTTTAGTGCTTTTTGACCAAAAAAATAGAAATTGAAAGTCTCTTTACAATATTTGCAATATTTTCATTGTTAACATGCAATATATGAATGCATGTCTGGATGATGTGTAATGGGGCAATACCACACCTTAATGTATTCACTGTACAAGAAAAAGTATGTATCATCTTACTATAAAATAAAAAGGAGAAAACACAAATAAGACTTTTTTCCACACAGGTTTAATCGGCTATTTCCTGATATTCTTCAATGCGTTCTGATATTGACTGGTAATTGTGTTTGATACTTTCTTAGACTATTTCTGCCTCTGGCTGATGTGTATTTTCTTTCCAAACTCCACCAGAGCCTATGATTACACAACATCCTATCTGTGGAAAGCGGCAGTGCAGGGATAGGGAAGAAAACTATAGGCATCCAAAGAAGCCTGGCTAGTTCAGTCGGTCGAGCATGAGACTCTTAATCTCAGGGTCGTGGGTTCGAGCCCCACGTTGGGCGTAAACAACTAAAATTGTAGTGCTTTTTGACCAAAAAAATAGAAATTGAAAGTCTCTTTACAATATTTGCAATATTTTCATTGTTAACATGCAATATATGAATGCATGTCTGGATGATGTGTAATGGGGCAATACCATACCTTAATGTATTCACTGTAAAAGAAAAAGTATGTATCATCTTATTATAAAATAAAGTGGAGAAAACACAAATAAGACATTTTTTCACACAGGTTCAGTCAGCTATTTCCTGATATTCTTCAAAGCGTTCTGATATTGACTGGTAATTGTGTTTGATACTTTCTTAGACTATTTCTGCCTCTGGCTGATGTGTATTTTCTTTCCAAACTCCACCAGAGCCTATGATTGCACAGCATCCTATCTGTGGAAAGCGGCAGTGCAGGGATAGGGAAGAAAACTACAGGCGTCCAAAGGAGCCCGGCTAGCTCAGTAGGTAGAGCATGAGACTCTTAATCTCAGGGTCGTGGGTTCGAGCCCCACGTTGGGCAAAAACAACTAAAATTGTAGTGCTTTTTGACCAAAAAAATACATCCTTTCTGTGGAAAACGGCAGTGCAGGGATAGGGAAGAAAACTATAGGCATCCAAAGGAGCCCGGCTAGCTCAGTCGGTAGAGCATGAGACTCTTAATCTCAGGGTCGTGGGTTCGAGCCCCACGTTGGGTGAAAACAACTAAAATTTTAGTGCTTTTTGACCAAAAAAATAGAAATTGAAAGTCTCTTTACAATATTTGCAATATTTTCATTGTTAACATGCAATATATGAATGCATGTCTGGATGATGTGTAATGGGGCAATACCACACCTTAATGTATTCACTGTACAAGAAAAAGTATGTATCATCTTACTATAAAATAAAAAGGAGAAAACACAAATAAGACTTTTTTCCACACAGGTTTAATCGGCTATTTCCTGATATTCTTCAATGCGTTCTGATATTGACTGGTAATTGTGTTTGATACTTTCTTAGACTATTTCTGCCTCTGGCTGATGTGTATTTTCTTTCCAAACTCCACCAGAGCCTATGATTACACAACATCCTATCTGTGGAAAGCGGCAGTGCAGGGATAGGGAAGAAAACTATAGGCATCCAAAGAAGCCCGGCTAGTTCAGTCGGTCGAGCATGAGACTCTTAATCTCAGGGTCGTGGGTTCGAGCCCCACGTTGGGCGTAAACAACTAAAATTGTAGTGCTTTTTGACCAAAAAAATAGAAATTGAAAGTCTCTTTACAATATTTGCAATATTTTCATTGTTAACATGCAATATATGAATGCATGTCTGGATGATGTGTAATGGGGCAATACCATACCTTAATGTATTCACTGTAAAAGAAAAAGTATGTATCATTTTATTATAAAATAAAGTGGAGAAAACACAAATAAGATATTTTTTCACACAGGTTCAGTCAGCTATTTCCTGATATTCTTCAAAGCGTTCTGATATTGACTGGTAATTGTGTTTGATACTTTCTTAGACTATTTCTGCCTCTGGCTGATGTGTATTTTCTTTCCAAACTCCACCAGAGCCTATGATTGCACAGCATCCTATCTGTGGAAACCGGCAGTGCAGGGATAGGGAAGAAAACTATAGGCATCCAAAGGAGCCTGGCTAGCTCAGTCGGTAGAGCATGAGACTCTTAATCTCAGGGTCGTGGGTTCGAGCCCCACGTTGGGCGAAAACAACTAAAATTTTAGTGCTTTTTGACCAAAAAAATAGAAATTGAAAGTCTCTTTACAATATTTGCAATATTTTCATTGTTAACATGCAATATATGAATGCATGTCTGGATGATGTGTAATGGGGCAATACCATACCTTAATGTATTCACTGTAAAAGAAAAAGTATGCATCATCTTACTATAAAATAAAGTGGAGAAAACACAAATAAGACTTTTTTCCACACAGGTTTAATAGGCTATTTCCTGATATTCTTCAATGCGTTCTGATATTTACTGGTAATTGTGTTTGATACTTTCTTAGACTATTTCTGCCTCTGGCTGATGTGTATTTTCTTTCCAAACTCCACCAGAGCCTATGATTACACAGCATCCTATCTGTGGAAAACGGCAGTGCAGGGATAGGGAAGAAAACTATAGACATCCAAAGGAGCCCGGCTAGCTCAGTCGGTAGAGCATGAGACTCTTAAACTCAGGGTCGTGGGTTCGAGCCCCACATTGCGCGAAAACAACTAAAATTTTAGTGCTTGTTGACCAAAAAAATAGAAATTGAAAGTCTCTTTGCAATATTTCTTTGTTAACATGCAATATATGAATGCATGTCTGGATGATGTGTAATGGGGCAATACCATATCTTAATGTATTCACTGTAAAAGAAAAAGTATGTATCATCTTACTATAAAATAAAGTGGAGAAAACACAAATAAGACTTTTTTCCACACAGGTTTAATCGGCTATTTCCTGATATTCTTCAAAGCTTTCTGATATTGACTGGTAATTGTGTTTGATACTTTCTTAGACTATTTCTGCCTCTTGCTGATGTGTATTTTCTTTCCAAACTCCACCAGAGCCTATGATTACACAGCATCCTATCTGTGGAAAGCGGCAGTGGAGGGATAGGGAAGAAAACTATAGGCATCCAAAGGAGCCTGGCTAGCTCAGTTGGTAGAGCATGAGACTCTTAATCTCAGTGTCGTGGGTTCGAGCCCCACGTTGGGCGAAAACAACTAAAATTGTAGTGCTTTTTGACCAAAAAAATAGAAATTGAAAGTCTCTTTGCAATATTTCTTTGTTAACATGCAATATATGAATGCATGTCTGGATGATGTGTAATGGGGCAATACCATATCTTAATGTATTCACTGTAAAAGAAAAAGTATGTATCATCTTACTGTAAAATAAAGTGGAGAAAACACAAATAAGACTTTTTTCCACACAGGTTTAATCGGCTATTTCCTGATATTCTTCAATGCGTTCTGATATTGACTGGTAATTGTGTTTGATACTTTCTTAGACTATTTCTGCCTCTGGCTGATGTGTATTTTCTTTCCAAACTCCACCAGAGCCTATGATTACACAGCATCCTATCTGTGGAAAACGGCAGTGCAGGGATAGGGAAGAAAACTATAGGCATCCAAAGGAGCCCGGCTAGCTCAGTCGGTAGAGCATGAGACTCTTAATCTCAGGGTTGTGGGTTCGAGCCCCACGTTGGGCGAAAACAACTAAAATTTGAGTGCTTTTTGACCAAAAAAATAGAAATTGAAAGTCTCTTTACAATATTTGCAATATTTTCATTGTTAACATGCAATATATGAATGCATGTCTGGATGCATGTCTTGACCAAAAAAATAGAAATTGAAAGTCTCTTTACAATATTTGCAATATTTTCATTGTTAACATGCAATGTATGAATGCATGTCTGGATGATGTGTAATGGGGCAATACCATACCTTAATGTATTCACTGTAAAAGAAAAAGTATGCATCATCTTACTATAAAATAAAGTGGAGAAAACACAAATAAGACTTTTTTCCACACAGTTTAATCGGCTATTTCCTGATATTCTTCAATGCGTTCTGATATTGACTGGTAATTGTGTTTGATACTTTCTTAGACTATTTCTGCCTCTGGCTGATGTGTATTTTCTTTCCAAACTCCACCAGAGCCTATGATTACACAGCATCCTATCTGTGGAAAGCGGCAGTGCAGGGATAGGGAAGAAAACTATAGGCAACCAAAGGAGCCTGGCTAGTTCAGTTGGTAGAGCATGAGACTCTTAATCTCAGGGTCGTGGGTTCGAACCCCACGTTGGGCAAAAACAACTAAAATTGTAGTGCTTTTTGACCAAAAAAATAGAAATTGAAAGTCTCTTTACAATATTTGCAATATTTTCATTGTTAACATGCAATATATGAATGCATGTCTGGATGATGTGTAATGGGGCAATACCATACCTTAATGTATTCACTGTAAAATAAAAAGTATGTATCATCTTATTATAAAATAAAGTGGAGAAAACACAAATAAGACTTTTTTTCACACAGGTTCAGTCAGCTATTTCTTTATATTCTTCAAAGCGTTCTGATATTGACTGGTAATTGTGTTTGATACTTTCTTAGACTATTTCTGCCTCTGGCTGATGTGTATTTTCTTTCCAAACTCCACCAGAGCCTATGATTACACAGCATCCTATCTGTGGAAACCGGCAGTGCAGGGATAGGGAAGAAAACTATAGGCATGCAAAGGAGCCCGGCTAGCTCAGTCGGTAGAGCATGAGACTCTTAATCTCAGGGTCGTGGGTTCGAGCCCCACGTTGGGCGAAAACAACTAAAATTTTAGTGCTTTTTGACCAAAAAAATAGAAATTGAAAGTCTCTTCACAATATTTGCAATATTTTCATTGTTAACATGCAATGTATGAATGCATGTCTGGATGATGTGTAATGGGGCAATACCATACCTTAATGTATTCACTGTAAAAGAAAAAGTATGCATCATCTTACTATAAAATAAAGTGGAGAAAACACAAATAAGACTTTTTTCCACACAAGTTTAATCGGCTATTTCCTGATATTCTTCAATGCGTTCTGATATTGACTGGTAATTGTGTTTGATACTTTCTTAGACTATTTCTGCCTCTGGCTGATGTGTATTTTCTTTCCAAACTCCACCAGAGCCTATGATTACACAGCATCATATCTGTGGAAAGCGGCAGTGCAGGGATAGGGAAGAAAACTACAGGCATCTAAAGGAGCCCGGCTAGCTCAGTAGGTAGAGCATGAGACTCTTAATCTCAGGGTCGTGGGTTCGAGCCCCACGTTGGGCGAAAACAACTAAAATTGTAGTGCTTTTTGACCAAAAAAATACATCCTATCTGTGGAAAACGGCAGTGCAGGGATAGGGAAGAAAACTATAGGCATCCAAAGGAGCCCGGCTAGCTCAGTCGGTAGAGCATGAGACTCTTAATCTCAGGGTCGTGGGTTCGAGCCCCACGTTGGGTGAAAACAACTAAAATTTTAGTGCTTTTTGACCAAAAAAATAGAAATTGAAAGTCTCTTTACAATATTTGCAATATTTTCATTGTTAACATGCAATATATGAATGCATGTCTGGATGATGTGTAATGGGGCAATACCACACCTTAATGTATTCACTGTACAAGAAAAAGTATGTATCATCTTACTATAAAATAAAAAGGAGAAAACACAAATAAGACTTTTTTCCACACAGGTTTAATCGGCTATTTCCTGATATTCTTCAATGCGTTCTGATATTGACTGGTAATTGTGTTTGATACTTTCTTAGACTATTTCTGCCTCTGGCTGATGTGTATTTTCTTTCCAAACTCCACCAGAGCCTATGATTACACAACATCCTATCTGTGGAAAGCGGCAGTGCAGGGATAGGGAAGAAAACTATAGGCATCCAAAGAAGCCCGGCTAGTTCAGTTGGTCGAGCATGAGACTCTTAATCTCAGGGTCGTGGGTTCGAGCCCCACGTTGGGCGTAAACAACTAAAATTGTAGTGCTTTTTGACCAAAAAAATAGAAATTGAAAGTCTCTTTACAATATTTGCAATATTTTCATTGTTAACATGCAATATATGAATGCATGTCTGGATGATGTGTAATGGGGCAATACCATACCTTAATGTATTCACTGTAAAAGAAAAAGTATGTATCATCTTATTATAAAATAAAGTGGAGAAAACACAAATAAGATATTTTTTCACACAGGTTCAGTCAGCTATTTCCTGATATTCTTCAAAGCGTTCTGATATTGACTGGTAATTGTGTTTGATACTTTCTTAGACTATTTCTGCCTCTGGCTGATGTGTATTTTCTTTCCAAACTCCACCAGAGCCTATGATTGCACAGCATCCTATCTGTGGAAACCGGCAGTGCAGGGATAGGGAAGAAAACTATAGGCATCCAAAGGAGCCCGGCTAGCTCAGTCGGTAGAGCATGAGACTCTTAATCTCAGGGTCGTGGGTTCGAGCCCCACGTTGGGCGAAAACAACTAAAATTTTAGTGCTTTTTGACCAAAAAAATAGAAATTGAAAGTCTCTTTACAATATTTGCAATATTTTCATTGTTAACATGCAATATATGAATGCATGTCTGGATGATGTGTAATGGGGCAATACCATACCTTAATGTATTCACTGTAAAAGAAAAAGTATGCATCATCTTACTATAAAATAAAGTGGAGAAAACACAAATAAGACTTTTTTCCACACAGGTTTAATAGGCTATTTCCTGATATTCTTCAATGCGTTCTGATATTTACTGGTAATTGTGTTTGATACTTTCTTAGACTATTTCTGCCTCTGGCTGATGTGTATTTTCTTTCCAAACTCCACCAGAGCCTATGATTACACAGCATCCTATCTGTGGAAAACGGCAGTGCAGGGATAGGGAAGAAAACTATAGACATCCAAAGGAGCCCGGCTAGCTCAGTCGGTAGAGCATGAGACTCTTAAACTCAGGGTCGTGGGTTCGAGCCCCACATTGCGCGAAAACAACTAAAATTTTAGTGCTTGTTGACCAAAAAAATAGAAATTGAAAGTCTCTTTGCAATATTTCTTTGTTAACATGCAATATATGAATGCATGTCTGGATGATGTGTAATGGGGCAATACCATATCTTAATGTATTCACTGTAAAAGAAAAAGTATGTATCATCTTACTATAAAATAAAGTGGAGAAAACACAAATAAGACTTTTTTCCACACAGGTTTAATCGGCTATTTCCTGATATTCTTCAAAGCTTTCTGATATTGACTGGTAATTGTGTTTGATACTTTCTTAGACTATTTCTGCCTCTTGCTGATGTGTATTTTCTTTCCAAACTCCACCAGAGCCTATGATTACACAGCATCCTATCTGTGGAAAGCGGCAGTGGAGGGATAGGGAAGAAAACTATAGGCATCCAAAGGAGCCTGGCTAGCTCAGTTGGTAGAGCATGAGACTCTTAATCTCAGTGTCGTGGGTTCGAGCCCCACGTTGGGCGAAAACAACTAAAATTGTAGTGCTTTTTGACCAAAAAAATAGAAATTGAAAGTCTCTTTGCAATATTTCTTTGTTAACATGCAATATATGAATGCATGTCTGGATGATGTGTAATGGGGCAATACCATATCTTAATGTATTCACTGTAAAAGAAAAAGTATGTATCATCTTACTATAAAATAAAGTGGAGAAAACACAAATAAGACTTTTTTCCACACAGGTTTAATCGGCTATTTCCTGATATTCTTCAAAGCTTTCTGATATTGACTGGTAATTGTGTTTGATACTTTCTTAGACTATTTCTGCCTCTGGCTGATGTGTATTTTCTTTCCAAACTCCACCAGAGCCTATGATTACACAGCATCCTATCTGTGGAAAACGGCAGTGCAGGGATAGGGAAGAAAACTATTATCATCCAAACGAGCCTGGCTAGCTCAGTCGGTAGAGCATGAGACTCTTAATCTCAGGGTCGCATTGGGCGAAAACAACTAATATTTTAGTGCTTTTTGACCAAAAAAATAGAAATTGAAAGTCTCTTCACAATATTTGCAATATTTTCATTGTTAACATGCAATATATGAATGCATGTCTGGATGATGTGTAATGGGGCAATACCATACCTTAATGTATTCACTGTAAAAGAAAAAGTATGCATCATCTTACTATAAAATAAAGTGGAGAAAACACAAATAAGACTTTTTTCCACACAGGTTTAATCGGCTATTTCCTGATATTCTTCAATGCGTTCTGATATTGACTGGTAATTGTGTTTGATACTTTCTTAGACTATTTCTGCCTCTGGCTGATGTGTATTTTCTTTCCAAACTCCACCAGAGCCTATGATTACACAGCATCCTATCTGTGGAAAGCGGCAGTGCAGGGATAGGGAAGAAAACTATAGGCCTCCAAAGGAGCCCGGCTTGCTCAGTCGGTAGAGCAAGAGACTCTTAATCTCAGGGTCGTGGGTGCGAACCCCACGTTGGGCAAAAACAACTAAAATTTTAGTGCTTTTTGACCAAAAAAATAGAAATTGAAAGTCTCTTTACAATATTTGCAATATTTTGATTGTTAACATGCAATATATGAATGCATGTCTGGATGATGTGTAATGGGGCAATACCACACCTTAATGTATTCACTGTAAAAGAAAAAGTATGTATCATCTTACTATAAAATAAAGTGGAGAAAACACAAATAAGACTTTTTTCCACACAGGTTTAATCGGCTATTTCCTGATATTCTTCAATGCGTTCTGATATTGACTGGTAATTGTGTTTGCTACTTTCTTAGACTATTTCTGCCTCTGGCTGATGTGTATTTTCTTTCCAAACTCCACCAGAGCCTATGATTACACAGCATCCTATCTGTGGAAAACGGCAGTGCAGGGATAGGGAAGAAAACTATAGGCATCCAAAGGAGCCCGGCTAGCTCAGTCGGTAGAGCATGAGACTCTTAATCTCAGGGTCGTGGGTTCGAGCCCCACGTTGGGCGAAAACAACTAAAATTGTAGTGCTTTTTGACCAAAAAAATACATCCTATCTGTGGAAAACGGCAGTGCAGGGATAGGGAAGAAAACTATAGGCATCCAAAGGAGCCCGGCTAGCTCAGTCGGTAGAGCATGAGACTCTTAATCTCAGGGTCGTGGGTTCGAGCCCCACGTTGGCGAAAACAACTAAAATTTTAGTGCTTTTTGACCAAAAAAATAGAAATTGAAAGTCTCTTCACAATATTTGCAATATTTTGATTGTTAACATGCAATATATGAATGCATGTCTGGATGATGTGTAATGGGGCAATACCACACCTTAATGTATTCACTGTAAAAGAAAAAGTATGTATCATCTTACTGTAAAATAAAGTGGAGAAAACACAAATAAGACTTTTTTCCACACAGGTTTAATCGGCTATTTCCTGATATTCTTCAATGCGTTCTGATATTGACTGGTAATTGTGTTTGATACTTTCTTAGACTATTTCTGCCTCTGGCTGGTGTGTATTTTCTTTCCAAACTCCACCAGAGCCTATGATTACACAGCATCCTATCTGTGGAAAATGGCAGTGCAGGGATAGGGAAGAAAACTATAGGCATCCAAAGGAGCCCGACTAGCTCAGTCGGTAGAGCATGAGACTCTTAATCTCAGGGTCGCATTGGGCGAAAACAACTAATATTTTAGTGCTTTTTGACCAAAAAAATAGAAATTGAAAGTCTCTTCACAATATTTGCAATATTTTCATTGTTAACATGCAATATATGAATGCATGTCTGGATGATGTGTAATGGGGCAATACCATACCTTAATGTATTCACTGTAAAAGAAAAAGTATGCATCATCTTACTATAAAATAAAGTGGAGAAAACACAAATAAGACTTTTTTCCACACAGGTTTAATCGGCTATTTCCTGATATTCTTCAATGCGTTCTGATATTGACTGGTAATTGTGTTTGATACTTTCTTAGACTATTTCTGCCTCTGGCTGATGTGTATTTTCTTTCCAAACTCCACCAGAGCCTATGATTACACAGCATCCTATCTGTGGAAAGCGGCAGTGCAGGGATAGGGAAGAAAACTATAGGCCTCCAAAGGAGCCCGGCTTGCTCAGTCGGTAGAGCAAGAGACTCTTAATCTCAGGGTCGTGGGTGCGAACCCCACGTTGGGCAAAAACAACTAAAATTTTAGTGCTTTTTGACCAACAAAATAGAAATTGAAAGTCTCTTTACAATATTTGCAATATTTTGATTGTTAACATGCAATATATGAATGCATGTCTGGATGATGTGTAATGGGGCAATACCACACCTTAATGTATTCACTGTAAAAGAAAAAGTATGTATCATCTTACTATAAAATAAAGTGGAGAAAACACAAATAAGACTTTTTTCCACACAGGTTTAATCGGCTATTTCCTGATATTCTTCAATGCGTTCTGATATTGACTGGTAATTGTGTTTGATACTTTCTTAGACTATTTCTGCCTCTGGCTGATGTGTATTTTCTTTCCAAACTCCACCAGAGCCTATGATTACACAGCATCCCATCTGTGGAAAACGGCAGTGCAGGGATAGGGAAGAAAACTATAGGCATCCAAAGGAGCCCGGCTAGCTCAGTCGGTAGAGCATGAGACTCTTAATCTCAGGGTCGTGGGTTCGAGCCCCACGTTGGGCGAAAACAACTAAAATTGTAGTGCTTTTTGACCAAAAAAATACATCCTATCTGTGGAAAACGGCAGTGCAGGGATAGGGAAGAAAACTATAGGCATCCAAAGGAGCCCGGCTAGCTCAGTCGGTAGAGCATGAGACTCTTAATCTCAGGGTCGTGGGTTCGAGCCCCACGTTGGCGAAAACAACTAAAATTTTAGTGCTTTTTGACCAAAAAAATAGAAATTGAAAGTCTCTTTACAATATTTGCAATATTTTGATTGTTAACATGCAATATATGAATGCATGTCTGGATGATGTGTAATGGGGCAATACCACACCTTAATGTATTCACTGTAAAAGAAAAAGTATGTATCATCTTACTGTAAAATAAAGTGGAGAAAACACAAATAAGACTTTTTTCCACACAGGTTTAATCGGCTATTTCCTGATATTCTTCAATGCGTTCTGATATTGACTGGTAATTGTGTTTGATACTTTCTTAGACTATTTCTGCCTCTGGCTGATGTGTATTTTCTTTCCAAACTCCACCAGAGCCTATGATTACACAGCATCCTATCTGTGGAAAACGGCAGTGCAGGGATAGGGAAGAAAACTAAAGGCATCCAAAGGAGCCCGGCTAGCTCAGTCGGTAGAGCATGAGACTCTTAATCTCAGGGTCGTGGGTTCGAGCCCCACGTTGGGCGAAAACAACTAAAATTTTAGTGCTTTTTGACCAAAAAAATAGAAATTGAAAGTCTCTTTACAATATTTGCAATATTTTCATTGTTAACATGCAATATATGAATGCATGTCTGGATGCATGTCTTGACCAAAAAAATAGAAATTGAAAGTCTCTTTACAATATTTGCAATATTTTCATTGTTAACATGCAATGTATGAATGCATGTCTGGATGATGTGTAATGGGGCAATACCATACCTTAATGTATTCACTGTAAAAGAAAAAGTATGCATCATCTTACTATAAAATAAAGTGGAGAAAACACAAATAAGACTTTTTTCCGCACAGTTTAATCGGCTATTTCCTGATATTCTTCAATGCGTTCTGATATTGACTGGTAATTGTGTTTGATACTTTCTTAGACTATTTCTGCCTCTGGCTGATGTGTATTTTCTTTCCAAACTCCACCAGAGCCTATGATTACACAGCATCCTATCTGTGGAAAGCGGCAGTGCAGGGATAGGGAAGAAAACTATACGCATCCAAAGGAGCCTGGCTAGTTCAGTTGGTAGAGCATGAGACTCTTAATCTCAGAGTCGTGGGTTCGAGCCCCACGTTGGGCAAAAACAACTAAAATTGTAGTGCTTTTTGACCAAAAAAATAGAAATTGAAAGTCTCTTTACAATATTTGCAATATTTTCATTGTTAACATGCAATATATGAATGCATGTCTGGATGATGTGTAATGGGGCAATACCATACCTTAATGTATTCACTGTAAAATAAAAAGTATGTATCATCTTATTATAAAATAAAGTGGAGAAAACACAAATAAGACTTTTTTTCACACAGGTTCAGTCAGCTATTTCTTTATATTCTTCAAAGCGTTCTGATATTGACTGGTAATTGTGTTTGATACTTTCTTAGACTATTTCTGCCTCTGGCTGATGTGTATTTTCTTTCCAAACTCCACCAGAGCCTATGATTACACAGCATCCTATCTGTGGAAACCGGCAGTGCAGGGATAGGGAAGAAAACTATAGGCATGCAAACGAGCCCGGCTAGCTCAGTCGGTAGAGCATGAGACTCTTAATCTCAGGGTCGTGGGTTCGAGCCCCACGTTGGGCGAAAACAACTAAAATTTTAGTGCTTTTTGACCAAAAAAATAGAAATTGAAAGTCTCTTTACAATATTTGCAATATTTTCATTGTTAACATGCAATATATGAATGCATGTCTGGATGCATGTCTTGACCAAAAAAATAGAAATTGAAAGTCTCTTTACAATATTTGCCATATTTTCATTGTTAACATGCAATGTATGAATGCATGTCTGGATGATGTGTAATGGGGCAATACCATACCTTAATGTATTCACTGTAAAAGAAAAAGTATGCATCATCTTACTATAAAATAAAGTGGAGAAAACACAAATAAGACTTTTTTCCACACAGGTTTAATAGGCTATTTCCTGATATTCTTCAATGCGTTCTGATATTGACTGGTAATTGTGTTTGATACTTTCTTAGACTATTTCTGCCTCTGGCTGATGTGTATTTTCTTTCCAAACTCCACCAGAGCCTATGATTACACAGCATCCTATCTGTGGAAAACGGCAGTGCAGGGATAGGGAAGAAAACTATAGACATCCAAAGGAGCCCGGCTAGCTCAGTCGGTAGAGCATGAGACTCTTAAACTCAGGGTCGTGGGTTCGAGCCCCACATTGCGCGAAAACAACTAAAATTTTAGTGCTTGTTGACAAAAAAAATAGAAATTGAAAGTCTATTTACAATATTTGCAATATTTTCGTTGTTACCATGCAATGTATGAATGCATGTCTGGATGATGTGTAATGGGGCAATACCATACCTTAATGTATTCACTGTAAAAGAAAAAGTATGCATCATCTTACTATAAAATAAAGTGGAGAAAACACAAATAAGACTTTTTTCCACACAGGTTTAATAGGCTATTTCCTGATATTCTTCAATGCGTTCTGATATTGACTGGTAATTGTGTTTGATACTTTCTTAGACTATTTCTGCCTCTTGGTGATGTGTATTTTCTTTCCAAACTCCACCAGAGCCTATGATTACACAGCATCCTATCTGTGGAAAGCGGCAGTGGAGGGATAGGGAAGAAAACTATAGGCATCCAAAGGAGCCTGGCTAGCTCAGTTGGTAGAGCATGAGACTCTTAATCTCAGTGTCGTGGGTTCGAGCCCCACGTTGGGCGAAAACAACTAAAATTGTAGTGCTTTTTGACCAAAAAAATAGAAATTGAAAGTCTCTTTGCAATATTTCTTTGTTAACATGCAATATATGAATGCATGTCTGGATGATGTGTAATGGGGCAATACCATATCTTAATGTATTCACTGTAAAAGAAAAAGTATGTATCATCTTACTATAAAATAAAGTGGAGAAAACACAAATAAGACTTTTTTCCACACAGGTTTAATCGGCTATTTCCTGATATTCTTCAAAGCTTTCTGATATTGACTGGTAATTGTGTTTGATACTTTCTTAGACTATTTCTGCCTCTGGCTGATGTGTATTTTCTTTCCAAACTCCACCAGAGCCTATGATTACACAGCATCCTATCTGTGGAAAACGGCAGTGCAGGGATAGGGAAGAAAACTATTATCATCCAAACGAGCCTGGCTAGCTCAGTCGGTAGAGCATGAGACTCTTAATCTCAGGGTCGCATTGGGCGAAAACAACTAATATTTTAGTGCTTTTTGACCAAAAAAATAGAAATTGAAAGTCTCTTCACAATATTTGCAATATTTTCATTGTTAACATGCAATATATGAATGCATGTCTGGATGATGTGTAATGGGGCAATACCATACCTTAATGTATTCACTGTAAAAGAAAAAGTATGCATCATCTTACTATAAAATAAAGTGGAGAAAACACAAATAAGACTTTTTTCCACACAGGTTTAATCGGCTATTTCCTGATATTCTTCAATGCGTTCTGATATTGACTGGTAATTGTGTTTGATACTTTCTTAGACTATTTCTGCCTCTGGCTGATGTGTATTTTCTTTCCAAACTCCACCAGAGCCTATGATTACACAGCATCCTATCTGTGGAAAGCGGCAGTGCAGGGATAGGGAAGAAAACTATAGGCCTCCAAAGGAGCCCGGCTTGCTCAGTCGGTAGAGCATGAGACTCTTAATCTCAGGGTCGTGGGTGCGAACCCCACGTTGGGCAAAAACAACTAAAATTTTAGTGCTTTTTGACCAAAAAAATAGAAATTGAAAGTCTCTTTACAATATTTGCAATATTTTGATTGTTAACATGCAATATATGAATGCATGTCTGGATGATGTGTAATGGGGCAATACCACACCTTAATGTATTCACTGTAAAAGAAAAAGTATGTATCATCTTACTATAAAATAAAGTGGAGAAAACACAAATAAGACTTTTTTCCACACAGGTTTAATCGGCTATTTCCTGATATTCTTCAATGCGTTCTGATATTGACTGGTAATTGTGTTTGATACTTTCTTAGACTATTTCTGCCTCTGGCTGATGTGTATTTTCTTTCCAAACTCCACCAGAGCCTATGATTACACAGCATCCTATCTGTGGAAAACGGCAGTGCAGGGATAGGGAAGAAAACTATAGGCATCCAAAGGAGCCCGGCTAGCTCAGTCGGTAGAGCATGAGACTCTTAATCTCAGGGTCGTGGGTTCGAGCCCCACGTTGGGCGAAAACAACTAAAATTGTAGTGCTTTTTGACCAAAAAAATACATCCTATCCGTGGAAAACGGCAGTGCAGGGATAGGGAAGAAAACTATAGGCATCCAAAGGAGCCCGGCTAGCTCAGTCGGTAGAGCATGAGACTCTTAATCTCAGGGTCGTGGGTTCGAGCCCCACGTTGGCGAAAACAACTAAAATTTTAGTGCTTTTTGACCAAAAAAATAGAAATTGAAAGTCTCTTTACAATATTTGCAATATTTTGATTGTTAACATGCAATATATGAATGCATGTCTGGATGATGTGTAATGGGGCAATACCACACCTTAATGTATTCACTGTAAAAGAAAAAGTATGTATCATCTTACTGTAAAATAAAGTGGAGAAAACACAAATAAGACTTTTTTCCACACAGGTTTAATCGGCTATTTCCTGATATTCTTCAATGCGTTCTGATATTGACTGGTAATTGTGTTTGATACTTTCTTAGACTATTTCTGCCTCTGGCTGATGTGTATTTTCTTTCCAAACTCCACCAGAGCCTATGATTACACAGCATCCTATCTGTGGAAAACGGCAGTGCAGGGATAGGGAAGAAAACTATAGGCATCCAAAGGAGCCCGGCTAGCTCAGTCGGTAGAGCATGAGACTCTTAATCTCAGGGTCGTGGGTTCGAGCCCCACGTTGGGCGAAAACAACTAAAATTTTAGTGCTTTTTGACCAAAAAAATAGAAATTGAAAGTCTCTTTACAATATTTGCAATATTTTCATTGTTAACATGCAATATATGAATGCATGTCTGGATGCATGTCTTGACCAAAAAAATAGAAATTGAAAGTCTCTTTACAATATTTGCAATATTTTCATTGTTAACATGCAATATATGAATGCATGTCTGGATGATGTGTAATGGGGCAATACCATACCTTAATGTATTCACTGTAAAAGAAAAAGTATGTATCATCTTATTATAAAATAAAGTGGAGAAAACACAAATAAGACATTTTTTCACACAGGTTCAGTCAGCTATTTCCTGATATTCTTCAAAGCGTTCTGATATTGACTGGTAATTGTGTTTGATACTTTCTTAGACTATTTCTGCCTCTGGCTGATGTGTATTTTCTTTCCAAACTCCACCAGAGCCTATGATTGCACAGCATCCTATCTGTGGAAACCGGCAGTGCAGGGATAGGGAAGAAAACTATAGGCATCCAAAGGAGCCCAGCTAGCTCAGTTGGTAGAGCATGAGACTCTTAATCTCAGGGTCGTGGGTTCGAGCCCCACGTTGGGCGAAAACAACTAAAATTTTAGTGCTTTTTGACCAAAAAAATAGAAATTGAAAGTCTCTTCACAATATTTGCAATATTTTCATTGTTAACATGCAATGTATGAATGCATGTCTGGATGATGTGTAATGGGGCAATACCATACCATAATGTATTCACTGTAAAAGAAAAAGTATGCATCATCTTACTATAAAATAAAGTGGAGAAAACACAAATAAGACTTTTTTCCACACAGGTTTAATCGGCTATTTCCTGATATTCTTCAATGCGTTCTGATATTGACTGGTAATTGTGTTTGATACTTTCTTAGACTATTTCTGCCTCTGGCTGATGTGTATTTTCTTTCCAAACTCCACCAGAGCCTATGATTACACAGCATCATATCTGTGGAAAGCGGCAGTGCAGGGATAGGGAAGAAAACTACAGGCGTCCAAAGGAGCCCGGCTAGCTCAGTAGGTAGAGCATGAGACTCTTAATCTCAGGGTCGTGGGTTCGAGCCCCACGTTGGGCGAAAACAACTAAAATTTTAGTGCTTTTTGACCAAAAAAATAGAAATTGAAAGTCTCTTTACAATATTTGCAATATTTTCATTGTTAACATGCAATATATGAATGCATGTCTGGATGCATGTCTTGACCAAAAAAATAGAAATTGAAAGTCTCTTTACAATATTTGCAATATTTTCATTGTTAACATGCAATGTATGAATGCATGTCTGGATGATGTGTAATGGGGCAATACCATACCTTAATGTATTCACTGTAAAAGAAAAAGTATGCATCATCTTACTATAAAATAAAGTGGAGAAAACACAAATAAGACTTTTTTCCACACAGTTTAATCGGCTATTTCCTGATATTCTTCAATGCGTTCTGATATTGACTGGTAATTGTGTTTGATACTTTCTTAGACTATTTCTGCCTCTGGCTGATGTGTATTTTCTTTCCAAACTCCACCAGAGCCTATGATTACACAGCATCCTATCTGTGGAAAACGGCAGTGCAGGGATAGGGAAGAAAACTATAGGCATCCAAAGGAGCCCGGCTAGCTCAGTCGGTAGAGCATGAGACTCTTAATCTCAGGGTCGTGGGTTCGAGCCCCACGTTGGGCGAAAACAACTAAAATTTTAGTGCTTTTTGACCAAAAAAATAGAAATTGAAAGTCTCTTTACAATATTTGCAATATTTTCATTGTTAACATGCAATATATGAATGCATGTCTGGATGATGTGTAATGGGGCAATACCATACCTTAATGTATTCACTGTAAAAGAAAAAGTATGTATCATCTTATTATAAAATAAAGTGGAGAAAACACAAATAAGACATTTTTTCACACAGGTTCAGTCAGCTATTTCCTGATATTCTTCAAAGCGTTCTGATATTGACTGGTAATTGTGTTTGATACTTTCTTAGACTATTTCTGCCTCTGGCTGATGTGTATTTTCTTTCCAAACTCCACCAGAGCCTATGATTGCACAGCATCCTATCTGTGGAAACCGGCAGTGCAGGGATAGGGAAGAAAACTATAGGCATCCAAAGGAGCCCAGCTAGCTCAGTTGGTAGAGCATGAGACTCTTAATCTCAGGGTCGTGGGTTCGAGCCCCACGTTGGGCGAAAACAACTAAAATTTTAGTGCTTTTTGACCAAAAAAATAGAAATTGAAAGTCTCTTTACAATATTTGCAATATTTTCATTGTTAACATGCAATATATGAATGCATGTCTGGATGATGTGTAATGGGGCAATACCATACCTTAATGTATTCACTGTAAAAGAAAAAGTATGCATCATCTTACTATAAAATAAAGTGGAGAAAACACAAATAAGACTTTTTTCCACACAGGTTTAATAGGCTATTTCCTGATATTCTTCAATGCGTTCTGATATTTACTGGTAATTGTGTTTGATACTTTCTTAGACTATTTCTGCCTCTGGCTGATGTGTATTTTCTTTCCAAACTCCACCAGAGCCTATGATTACACAGCATCCTATCTGTGGAAAACGGCAGTGCAGGGATAGGGAAGAAAACTATAGACATCCAAAGGAGCCCGGCTAGCTCAGTCGGTAGAGCATGAGACTCTTAAT
The DNA here is from genome assembly GCF_040938575.1 of Ambystoma mexicanum. NCBI lineage: Eukaryota > Metazoa > Chordata > Amphibia > Caudata > Ambystomatidae > Ambystoma > Ambystoma mexicanum. The sequence goes on along the minus strand of NC_090928.1, from coordinate 530,582,792 downwards.
CTCAGGGTCGTGGGTTCGAGCCCCACATTGGGTGAAAACAACTAAACTTTTAGTGCTTTTTGACCAAAAAAATAGAAATTGAAAGTCTCTTTACAATATTTGCAATATTTTGATTGTTAACATGCAATATATGAATGCATGTCTGGATGATGTGTAATGGGGCAATACCACACCTTAATGTATTCACTGTAAAAGAAAAAGTATGTATCATCTTACTGTAAAATAAAGTGGAGAAAACACAAATAAGACTTTTTTCCACACAGGTTTAATCGGCTATTTCCTGATATTCTTCAATGCGTTCTGATATTGACTGGTAATTGTGTTTGATACTTTCTTAGACTATTTCTGCCTCTGGCTGATGTGTATTTTCTTTCCAAACTCCACCAGAGCCTATGATTACACAGCATCCTATCTGTGGAAAACGGCAGTGCAGGGATAGGGAAGAAAACTATAGGCATCCAAAAGAGCCCGGCTAGCTCAGTCGGTAGAGCATGAGACTCTTAATCTCAGGGTCGTGGGTTCGAGCCCCACGTTGGGCGAAAACAACTAAAATTTTAGTGCTTTTTGACCAAAAAAATAGAAATTGAAAGTCTCTTTACAATATTTGCAATATTTTGATTGTTAACATGCAATATATGAATGCATGTCTGTATGATGTGTAATGGGGCAATACCACACCTTAATGTATTCACTGTAAAAGAAAAAGTATGTATCATCTTACTGTAAAATAAAGTGGAGAAAACACAAATAAGACTTTTTTCCACACAGGTTTAATCGGCTATTTCCTGATATTCTTCAATGCGTTCTGATATTGACTGGTAATTGTGTTTGATACTTTCTTAGACTATTTCTGCCTCTGGCTGATGTGTATTTTCTTTCCAAACTCCACCAGAGCCTATGATTACACAGCATCATATCTGTGGAAAGCGGCAGTGCAGGGATAGGGAAGAAAACTATAGGCATGCAAAGGAGCCCGGCTAGCTCAGTCGGTAGAGCATGAGACTCTTAATCTCAGGGTCGTGGGTTCGAGCCCCACGTTGGGCGAAAACAACTAAAATTTTAGTGCTTTTTGACCAAAAAAATAGAAATTGAAAGTCTCTTCACAATATTTGCAATATTTTCATTGTTAACATGCAATGTATGAATGCATGTCTGGATGATGTGTAATGGGGCAATACCATACCTTAATGTATTCACTGTAAAAGAAAAAGTATGCATCATCTTACTATAAAATAAAGTGGAGAAAACACAAATAAGACTTTTTTCCACACAGGTTTAATCGGCTATTTCCTGATATTCTTCAATGCGTTCTGATATTGACTGGTAATTGTGTTTGATACTTTCTTAGACTATTTCTGCCTCTGGCTGATGTGTATTTTCTTTCCAAACTCCACCAGATCCTATGATTACACAGCATCCTATCTGTGGAAAACGGCAGTGCAGGGATAGGGAAGAAAACTACAGGCATCTAAAGGAGCCGGCTAGCTCAGTAGGTAGAGCATGAGACTCTTAATCTCAGGGTCGTGGGTTCGAGCCCCACGTTGGGCGAAAACAGCTAAAATTGTAGTGCTTTTTGACCAAAAAAATACATCCTATCTGTGGAAAACGGCAGTGCAGGGATAGGGAAGAAAACTATAGGCATCCAAAGGAGCCCGGCTAGCTCAGTCGGTAGAGCATGAGACTCTTAATCTCAGGGTCGTGGGTTCGAGCCCCACGTTGGGCGAAAACAACTGAAATTATAGTGCTTTTTGACCAAAAAAATAGAAATTGAAAGTCTCTTTACAATATTTGCAATATTTTCATTGTTAACATGCAATGTATGAATGCATGTCTGGATGATGTGTAATGGGGCAATACCATACCTTAATGTATTCACTGTAAAAGAAAAAGTATGCATCATCTTACTATAAAATAAAGTGGAGAAAACACAAATAAGACTTTTTTCCACACAGGTTTAATCGGCTATTTCCTGATATTCTTCAATGCGTTCTGATATTGACTGGTAATTGTGTTTGATACTTTCTTAGACTATTTCTGCCTCTGGCTGATGTGTATTTTCTTTCCAAACTCCACCAGAGCCTATGATTACACAGCATCATATCTGTGGAAAGTGGCAGTGCAGGGATAGGGAAGAAAACTACAGGCGTCCAAAGGAGCCTGGCTAGCTCAGTAGGTAGAGCATGAGACTCTTAATCTCAGGGTCGTGGGTTCGAGCCCCACGTTGGGCGAAAACAACTAAAATTGTAGTGCTTTTTGACCAAAAAATACATCCTATCTGTGGAAAACGGCAGTGCAGGGAAAGGGAAGAAAACTATAGGCATCCAAAGGAGCCCGGCTAGCTCAGTTGGTAGAGCATGAGACTCTTAATCTCAGGGTCGTGGGTTCGAGCCCCACGTTGGGCGAAAACAACTGAAATTATAGTGCTTTTTGACCAAAAAAATAGAAATTGAAAGTCTCTTTACAATATTTGCAATATTTTCATTGTTAACATGCAATATATGAATGCATGTCTGGATGATGTGTAATGGGGCAATACCATACCTTAATGTATTCACTGTAAAATAAAAAGTATGTATCATCTTATTATAAAATAAAGTGGAGAAAACACAAATAAGACTTTTTTTCACACAGGTTCAGTCAGCTATTTCTTTATATTCTTCAATGCGTTCTGATATTGACTGGTAATTGTGTTTGATACTTTCTTAGACTATTTCTGCCTCTGGCTGATGTGTATTTTCTTTCCAAACTCCACCAGAGCCTATGATTACACAGCATCATATCTGTGGAAAGCGGCAGTGCAGGGATAGGGAAGAAAACTACAGGCGTCCAAAGGAGCCCGGCTAGCTCAGTAGGTAGAGCATGAGACTCTTAATCTCAGGGTCGTGGGTTCGAGCCCCACGTTGGGCGAAAACAACTAAAATTGTAGTGCTTTTTGACCAAAAAAATACATCCTATCTGTGGAAAACGGCAGTGCAGGGATAGGGAAGAAAACTATAGGCATCCAAAGGAGCCCGGCTAGCTCAGTGGGTAGAGCATGAGACTCTTAATCTCAGGGTCGTGGGTTCGAGCCCCACGTTGGGCGAAAACAACTGAAATTTTAGTGCTTTTTGACCAAAAAAATAGAAATTGAAAGTCTCTTTACAATATTTGCAATATTTTCATTGTTAACATGCAATGTATGAATGCATGTCTGGATGATGTGTAATGGGGCAATACCATACCTTAATGTATTCACTGTAAAAGAAAAAGTATGCATCATCTTACTATAAAATAAAGTGGAGAAAACACAAATAAGACTTTTTTCCACACATGTTTAATCGGCTATTTCCTGATATTCTTCAATGCGTTCTGATATTGACTGGTAATTGTGTTTGATACTTTCTTAGACTATTTCTGCCTCTGGCTGATATGTATTTTCTTTCCAAACTCCACCAGAGCCTATGATTACACAGCATCCTATCTGTGGAAAACGGCAGTGCAGGGATAGGGAAGAAAACTATAGGCATCCAAAGGAGCCCGGCTAGCTCAGTCGGTAGAGCATGAGACTCTTAATCTCAGGGTCGTGGGTTCGAGCCCCACGTTGGGCGAAAACAACTAAAATTTTAGTGCTTTTTGACCAAAAAAATAGAAATTGAAAGTCTCTTTACAATATTTGCAATATTTTCATTGTTAACATGCAATATATGAATGCATGTCTGGATGCATGTCTTGACCAAAAAAATAGAAATTGAAAGTCTCTTTACAATATTTGCAATATTTTCATTGTTAACATGCAATGTATGAATGCATGTCTGGATGATGTGTAATGGGGCAATACCATACCTTAATGTATTCACTGTAAAAGAAAAAGTATGCATCATCTTACTATAAAATAAAGTGGAGAAAACACAAATAAGACTTTTTTCCACACAGTTTAATCGGCTATTTCCTGATATTCTTCAATGCGTTCTGATATTGACTGGTAATTGTGTTTGATACTTTCTTAGACTATTTCTGCCTCTGGCTGATGTGTATTTTCTTTCCAAACTCCACCAGAGCCTATGATTACACAGCATCCTATCTGTGGAAAGCGGCAGTGCAGGGATAGGGAAGAAAACTATAGGCATTCAAAGGAGCCTGGCTAGTTCAGTTGGTAGAGCATGAGACTCTTAATCTCAGGGTCGTGGGTTCGAGCCCCACGTTGGGCAAAAACAACTAAAATTGTAGTGCTTTTTGACCAAAAAAATAGAAATTGAAAGTCTCTTTACAATATTTGCAATATTTTCATTGTTAACATGCAATATATGAATGCATGTCTGGATGATGTGTAATGGGGCAATACCATACCTTAATGTATTCACTGTAAAATAAAAAGTATGTATCATCTTATTATAAAATAAAGTGGAGAAAACACAAATAAGACTTTTTTTCACACAGGTTCAGTCAGCTATTTCTTTATATTCTTCAAAGCGTTCTGATATTGACTGGTAATTGTGTTTGATACTTTCTTAGACTATTTCTGCCTCTGGCTGATGTGTATTTTCTTTCCAAACTCCACCAGAGCCTATGATTACACAGCATCATATCTGTGGAAAGCGGCAGTGCAGGGATAGGGAAGAAAACTACAGGCGTCCAAAGGAGTCCGGCTAGCTCAGTAGGTAGAGCATGAGACTCTTAATCTCAGGGTCGTGGGTTCGAGCCCCACATTGGGCGAAAACAACTGAAATTGTAGTGCTTTTTGACCAAAAAAATACATCCTATCTGTGGAAAACGGCAGTGCAGGGATAGGGAAGAAAACTATAGGCATCCAAAGGAGCCCGGCTAGCTCAGTCGGTAGAGCATGAGACTCTTAATCTCAGGGTCGTGGGTTCGAGCCCCACATTGGGCGAAAACAACTGAAATTATAGTGCTTTTTGACCAAAAAAATAGAAATTGAAAGTCTCTTTACAATATTTGCAATATTTTCATTGTTAACATGCAATGTATGAATGCATGTCTGGATGATGTGTAATGGGGCAATACCATACCTTAATGTATTCACTGTAAAAGAAAAAGTATGCATCATCTTACTATAAAATAAAGTGGAGAAAACACAAATAAGACTTTTTTCCACACAGGTTTAATCGGCTATTTCCTGATATTCTTCAATGCGTTCTGATATTGACTGGTAATTGTGTTTGATACTTTCTTAGACTATTTCTGCCTCTGGCTGATGTGTATTTTCTTTCCAAACTCCACCAGAGCCTATGATTACACAGCATCATATCTGTGGAAAGCGGCAGTGCAGGGATAGGGAAGAAAACTACAGGCGTCCAAAGGAGTCCGGCTAGCTCAGTAGGTAGAGCATGAGACTCTTAATCTCAGGGTCGTGGGTTCGAGCCCCACGTTGGGCGAAAACAACTAAAATTGTAGTGCTTTTTGACCAAAAAAATACATCCTATCTGTGGAAAACGGCAGTGCAGGGATAGGGAAGAAAACTATAGGCATCCAAAGGAGCCCGGCTAGCTCAGTCGGTAGAGCATGAGACTCTTAATCTCAGGGTCGTGGGTTCGAGCCCCACGTTGGGCGTAAACAGCTAAAATGTAGTGCTTTTTGACCAAAAAAATAGAAATTGAAAGTCTCTTTACAATATTTGCAATATTTTCATTGTTAACATGCAATATATGAATGCATGTCTGGATGATGTGTAATGGGGCAATACCATACCTTAATGTATTCACTGTAAAAGAAAAAGTATGTATCATCTTATTATAAAATAAAGTGGAGAAAACACAAATAAGACATTTTTTCACACAGGTTCAGTCAGCTATTTCCTGATATTCTTCAAAGCGTTCTGATATTGACTGGTAATTGTGTTTGATACTTTCTTAGACTATTTCTGCCTCTGGCTGATGTGTATTTTCTTTCCAAACTCCACCAGAGCCTATGATTGCACAGCATCCTATCTGTGGAAACCGGCAGTGCAGGGATAGGGAAGAAAACTATAGGCATCCAAAGGAGCCCGGCTAGCTCAGTCGGTAGAGCATGAGACTCTTAATCTCAGGGTCGTGGGTTCGAGCCCCACGTTGGGCGAAAACAACTAAAATTGTAGTGCTTTTTGACCAAAAAAATACATCCTATCTGTGGAAAACGGCAGTGCAGGGATAGGGAAGAAAACTATAGGCATCCAAAAGAGCCCGGCTAGCTCAGTCGGTAGAGCATGAGACTCTTAATCTCAGGGTCGTGGGTTCGAGCCTCACGTTGGGCGAAAACAACTAAAATTTTAGTGCTTTTTGACCAAAAAAATAGAAATTGAAAGTCTCTTTACAATATTTGCAATATTTTCATTGTTAACATGCAATATATGAATGCATGTCTGGATGATGTGTAATGGGGCAATACCATACCTTAATGTATTCACTGTAAAAGAAAAAGTATGTATCATCTTATTATAAAATAAAGTGGAGAAAACACAAATAAGACATTTTTTCACACAGGTTCAGTCAGCTATTTCCTGATATTCTTCAAAGCGTTCTGATATTGACTGGTAATTGTGTTTGATACTTTCTTAGACTATTTCTGCCTCTGGCTGATGTGTATTTTCTTTCCAAACTCCACCAGAGCCTATGATTGCACAGCATCCTATCTGTGGAAACCGGCAGTGCAGGGATAGGGAAGAAAACTATAGGCATCCAAAGGAGCCCGGCTAGCTCAGTCGGTAGAGCATGAGACTCTTAATCTCAGGGTCGTGGGTTCGAGCCCCACGTTGGGCGAAAACAACTAAAATTTTAGTGCTTTTTGACCAAAAAAATAGAAATTGAAAGTCTCTTTACAATATTTGCAATATTTTCATTGTTAACATGCAATGTATGAATGCATGTCTGGATGATGTGTAATGGGGCAATACCATACCTTAATGTATTCACTGTAAAAGAAAAAGTATGCATCATCTTACTATAAAATAAAGTGGAGAAAACACAAATAAGACTTTTTTCCACACAGGTTTAATCGGCTATTTCCTGATATTCTTCAATGCGTTCTGATATTGACTGGTAATTGTGTTTGATACTTTCTTAGACTATTTCTGCCTCTGGCTGATGTGTATTTTCTTTCCAAACTCCACCAGAGCCTATGATTACACAGCATCATATCTGTGGAAAGCGGCAGTGCAGGGATAGGGAAGAAAACTACAGGCGTCCAAAGGAGCCCGGCTAGCTCAGTAGGTAGAGCATGAGACTCTTAATCTCAGGGTCGTGGGTTCGAGCCCCACGTTGGGCGAAAACAACTAAAATTGTAGTGCTTTTTGACCAAAAAAATACATCCTATCTGTGGAAAACGGCAGTGCAGGGATAGGGAAGAAAACTATAGGCATCCAAAGGAGCCCGGCTAGCTCAGTCGGTAGAGCATGAGATTCTTAATCTCAGGGTCGTGGGTTCGAGCCCCACGTTGGGCGTAAACAGCTAAAATTGTAGTGCTTTTTGACCAAAAAAATAGAAATTGAAAGTCTCTTTACAATATTTGCAATATTTTCATAGTTAACATGCAATATATGAATGCATGTCTGGATGATGTGTAATGGGGCAATACCATACCTTAATGTATTCACTGTAAAAGAAAAAGTATGTATCATCTTATTATAAAATAAAGTGGAGAAAACACAAATAAGACATTTTTTCACACAGGTTCAGTCAGCTATTTCCTGATATTCTTCAAAGCGTTCTGATATTGACTGGTAATTGTGTTTGATACTTTCTTAGACTATTTCTGCCTCTGGCTGATGTGTATTTTCTTTCCAAACTCCACCAGAGCCTATGATTGCACAGCATCCTATCTGTGGAAACCGGCAGTGCAGGGATAGGGAAGAAAACTATAGGCATCCAAAGGAGCCCGGCTAGCTCAGTCGGTAGAGCATGAGACTCTTAATCTCAGGGTCGTGGGTTCGAGCCCCACGTTGGGCGAAAACAACTAAAATTGTAGTGCTTTTTGACCAAAAAAATACATCCTATCTGTGGAAAACGGCAGTGCAGGGATAGGGAAGAAAACTATAGGCATCCAAAAGAGCCCGGCTAGCTCAGTCGGTAGAGCATGAGACTCTTAATCTCAGGGTCGTGGGTTCGAGCCTCACGTTGGGCGAAAACAACTAAAATTTTAGTGCTTTTTGACCAAAAAAATAGAAATTGAAAGTCTCTTTACAATATTTGCAATATTTTCATTGTTAACATGCAATATATGAATGCATGTCTGGATGATGTGTAATGGGGCAATACCATACCTTAATGTATTCACTGTAAAACAAAAAGTATGTATCATCTTATTATAAAATAAAGTGGAGAAAACACAAATAAGACTTTTTTTCACACAGGTTCAGTCAGCTATTTCTTTATATTCTTCAATGCGTTCTGATATTGACTGGTAATTGTGTTTGATACTTTCTTAGACTATTTCTGCCGCTGGCTGATGTGTATTTTCTTTCCAAACTCCACCAGATCCTATGATTACACAGCATCCTATCTGTGGAAAACGGCAGTGCAGGGATAGGGAAGAAAACTACAGGCATCTAAAGGAGCCGGCTAGCTCAGTAGGTAGAGCATGAGACTCTTAATCTCAGGGTCGTGGGTTCGAGCCCCACGTTGGGCGAAAACAGCTAAAATTGTAGTGCTTTTTGACCAAAAAAATACATCCTATCTGTGGAAAACGGCAGTGCAGGGATAGGGAAGAAAACTATAGGCATCCAAAGGAGCCCGGCTAGCTCAGTCGGTAGAGCATGAGACTCTTAATCTCAGGGTCGTGGGTTCGAGCCCCACGTTGGGCGAAAACAACTGAAATTATAGTGCTTTTTGACCAAAAAAATAGAAATTGAAAGTCTCTTTACAATATTTGCAATATTTTCATTGTTAACATGCAATGTATGAATGCATGTCTGGATGATGTGTAATGGGGCAATACCATACCTTAATGTATTCACTGTAAAAGAAAAAGTATGCATCATCTTACTATAAAATAAAGTGGAGAAAACACAAATAAGACTTTTTTCCACACAGGTTTAATCGGCTATTTCCTGATATTCTTCAATGCGTTCTGATATTGACTGGTAATTGTGTTTGATACTTTCTTAGACTATTTCTGCCTCTGGCTGATGTGTATTTTCTTTCCAAACTCCACCAGAGCCTATGATTACACAGCATCATATCTGTGGAAAGCGGCAGTGCAGGGATAGGGAAGAAAACTACAGGCGTCCAAAGGAGTCCGGCTAGCTCAGTAGGTAGAGCATGAGACTCTTAATCTCAGGGTCGTGGGTTCGAGCCCCACGTTGGGCGAAAACAACTAAAATTGTAGTGCTTTTTGACCAAAAAAATACATCCTATCTGTGGAAAACGGCAGTGCAGGGATAGGGAAGAAAACTATAGGCATCCAAAGGAGCCCGGCTAGCTCAGTCGGTAGAGCATGAGACTCTTAATCTCAGGGTCGTGGGTTCGAGCCCCACGTTGGGCGTAAACAGCTAAAATGTAGTGCTTTTTGACCAAAAAAATAGAAATTGAAAGTCTCTTTACAATATTTGCAATATTTTCATTGTTAACATGCAATATATGAATGCATGTCTGGATGATGTGTAATGGGGCAATACCATACCTTAATGTATTCACTGTAAAAGAAAAAGTATGTATCATCTTATTATAAAATAAAGTGGAGAAAACACAAATAAGACATTTTTTCACACAGGTTCAGTCAGCTATTTCCTGATATTCTTCAAAGCGTTCTGATATTGACTGGTAATTGTGTTTGATACTTTCTTAGACTATTTCTGCCTCTGGCTGATGTGTATTTTCTTTCCAAACTCCACCAGAGCCTATGATTGCACAGCATCCTATCTGTGGAAACCGGCAGTGCAGGGATAGGGAAGAAAACTATAGGCATCCAAAGGAGCCCGGCTAGCTCAGTCGGTAGAGCATGAGACTCTTAATCTCAGGGTCGTGGGTTCGAGCCCCACGTTGGGCGAAAACAACTAAAATTGTAGTGCTTTTTGACCAAAAAAATACATCCTATCTGTGGAAAACGGCAGTGCAGGGATAGGGAAGAAAACTATAGGCATCCAAAAGAGCCCGGCTAGCTCAGTCGGTAGAGCATGAGACTCTTAATCTCAGGGTCGTGGGTTCGAGCCTCACGTTGGGCGAAAACAACTAAAATTTTAGTGCTTTTTGACCAAAAAAATAGAAATTGAAAGTCTCTTTACAATATTTGCAATATTTTCATTGTTAACATGCAATATATGAATGCATGTCTGGATGATGTGTAATGGGGCAATACCATACCTTAATGTATTCACTGTAAAAGAAAAAGTATGTATCATCTTATTATAAAATAAAGTGGAGAAAACACAAATAAGACATTTTTTCACACAGGTTCAGTCAGCTATTTCCTGATATTCTTCAAAGCGTTCTGATATTGACTGGTAATTGTGTTTGATACTTTCTTAGACTATTTCTGCCTCTGGCTGATGTGTATTTTCTTTCCAAACTCCACCAGAGCCTATGATTGCACAGCATCCTATCTGTGGAAACCGGCAGTGCAGGGATAGGGAAGAAAACTATAGGCATCCAAAGGAGCCCGGCTAGCTCAGTCGGTAGAGCATGAGACTCTTAATCTCAGGGTCGTGGGTTCGAGCCCCACGTTGGGCGAAAACAACTAAAATTTTAGTGCTTTTTGACCAAAAAAATAGAAATTGAAAGTCTCTTTACAATATTTGCAATATTTTCATTGTTAACATGCAATATATGAATGCATGTCTGGATGATGTGTAATGGGGCAATACCATACCTTAATGTATTCACTGTAAAAGAAAAAGTATGCATCATCTTACTATAAAATAAAGTGGAGAAAACACAAATAAGACTTTTTTCCACACAGGTTTAATAGGCTATTTCCTGATATTCTTCAATGCGTTCTGATATTTACTGGTAATTGTGTTTGATACTTTCTTAGACTATTTCTGCCTCTGGCTGATGTGTATTTTCTTTCCAAACTCCACCAGAGCCTATGATTACACAGCATCCTATCTGTGGAAAACGGCAGTGCAGGGATAGGGAAGAAAACTATAGTCATCCAAAGGAGCCCGGCTAGCTCAGTCGGTAGAGCATGAGACTCTTAAACTCAGGGTCGTGGGTTCGAGCCCCACATTGCGCGAAAACAACTAAAATTTTAGTGCTTGTTGACAAAAAAAATAGAAATTGAAAGTCTATTTACAATATTTGCAATATTTTCATTGTTACCATGCAATGTATGAATGCATGTCTGGATGATGTGTAATGGGGCAATACCATACCTTAATGTATTCACTGTAAAAGAAAAAGTATGCATCATCTTACTATAAAATAAAGTGGAGAAAACACAAATAAGACTTTTTTCCACACAGGTTTAATAGGCTATTTCCTGATATTCTTCAATGCGTTCTGATATTGACTGGTAATTGTGTTTGATACTTTCTTAGACTATTTCTGCCTCTTGCTGATGTGTATTTTCTTTCCAAACTCCACCAGAGCCTATGATTACACAGCATCCTATCTGTGGAAAGCGGCAGTGGAGGGATAGGGAAGAAAACTATAGGCATCCAAAGGAGCCTGGCTAGCTCAGTCGGTAGAGCATGAGACTCTTAATCTCAGTGTCATGGGTTCGAGCCCCACGTTGGGCGAAAACAACTAAAATTGTAGTGCTTTTTGACCAAAAAAATAGAAATTGAAAGTCTCTTTGCAATATTTTCATTGTTAACATGCAATATATGAATGCATGTCTGGATGATGTGTAATGGGGCAATACCATATCTTAATGTATTCACTGTAAAAGAAAAAGTATGTATCATCTTACTATAAAATAAAGTGGAGAAAACACAAATAAGACTTTTTTCCACACAGGTTTAATCGGCTATTTCCTGATATTCTTCAAAGCTTTCTGATATTGACTGGTAATTTTGTTTGATACTTTCTTAGACTATTTCTGCCTCTGGCTGATGTGTATTATCTTTCCAAACTCCACCAGAGCCTATGATTACACAGCATCCTATCTGTGGAAAACGGCAGTGCAGGGATAGGGAAGAAAACTATTATCATCCAAACGAGCCCGGCTAGCTCAGTCGGTAGAGCATGAGACTCTTAATCTCAGGGTCGCGTTGGGCGAAAACAACTAATATTTTAGTGCTTTTTGACCAAAAAAATAGAAATTGAAAGTCTCTTCACAATATTTGCAATATTTTCATTGTTAACATGCAATATATGAATGCATGTCTGGATGATGTGTAATTGGGCAATACCATACCTTAATGTATTCACTGTAAAAGAAAAAGTATGCATCATCTTACTATAAAATAAAGTGGAGAAAACACAAATAAGACTTTTTTCCACACAGGTTTAATCGGCTATTTCCTGATATTCTTCAATGCGTTCTGATATTGACTGGTAATTGTGTTTGATACTTTCTTAGACTATTTCTGCCTCTGGCTGATGTGTATTTTCTTTCCAAACTCCACCAGAGCCTATGATTACACAGCATCCTATCTGTGGAAAGCGGCAGTGCAGGGATAGGGAAGAAAACTAAAGGCCTCCAAAGGAGCCCGGCTTGCTCAGTCGGTAGAGCATGAGACTCTTAATCTCAGGGTCGTGGGTGCGAACCCCACGTTGGGCGAAAACAACTAAAATTTTAGTGCTTTTTGACCAAAAAAATAGAAATTGAAAGTCTCTTTACAATATTTGCAATATTTTGATTGTTAACATGCAATATATGAATGCATGTCTGGATGATGTGTAATGGGGCAATACCACACCTTAATGTATTCACTGTAAAAGAAAAAGTATGTATCATCTTACTATAAAATAAAGTGGAGAAAACACAAATAAGACTTTTTTCCACACAGGTTTAATCGGCTATTTCCTGATATTCTTCAATGCGTTCTGATATTGACTGGTAATTGTGTTTGATACTTTCTTAGACTATTTCTGCCTCTGGCTGATGTGTATTTTCTTTCCAAACTCCACCAGAGCCTATGATTATGCAGCATCCTATCTGTGGAAAACGGCAGTGCAGGGATAGGGAAGAAAACTATAGGCATCCAAAGGAGCCCGGCTAGCTCAGTCGGTAGAGCATGAGACTCTTAATCTCAGGGTCGTGGATTCGAGCCCCACGTTGGGCGAAAACAACTAAAATTGTAGTGCTTTTTGACCAAAAAAATACATCCTATCTGTGGAAAACGGCAGTGCAGGGATAGGGAAGAAAACTATAGGCATCCAAAGGAGCCCGGCTAGTTCAGTTGGTAGAGCATGAGACTCTTAATCTCAGGGTCGTGGTTTCGAGCCCCACGTTGGGCAAAAACAACTAAAATTGTAGTGCTTTTTGACCAAAAAAATAGAAATTGAAAGTCTCTTTACAATATTTGCAATATTTTCATTGTTAACATGCAATATATGAATGCATGTCTGGATGATGTGTAATGGGGCAATACCATACCTTATGTATTCACTGTAAAATAAAAAGTATGTATCATCTTATTATAAAATAAAGTGGAGAAAACACAAATAAGACTTTTTTTCACACAGGTTCAGTCAGCTATTTCTTTATATTCTTCAAAGCGTTCTGATATTGACTGGTAATTGTGTTTGATACTTTCTTAGACTATTTCTGCCTCTGGCTGATGTGTATTTTCTTTCCAAACTCCACCAGAGCCTATGATTACACATCATCCTATCTGTGGAAACCGGCAGTGCAGGGATAGGGAAGAAAACTATAGGCATGCAAAGGAGCCTGGCTAGCTCAGTCGGTAGAGCATGAGACTCTTAATCTCAGGGTCGTGGGTTCG